>NW_015378134.1:0-97470 GCF_001204775.2 Aspergillus nomiae NRRL 13137 | reverse complement strand
GGAATCCGGGCCAGAATAATGCCTGGTTTGCATCTACTTGGGCTTTGAGTGCGGTGAGGATTTCCCGTGCGGCCCCGATGCAGGTCTGTAGGCCGGAGGCAGAATTCGGGCGTGGAGGGGCTTAGGGACAGAGATGGTCGGTTGATGAGGAGAATGAGGTGTTGGTAGAGGACGGTGAAGAAGGGCCCGAAGTTGAATGGTCTATCGGCTATGGCGTCTTGATCGGTTGGGGTCTTAGGTTTGGAGATCAACTGAGAGACTGTTCCACCATTTGTGGACGTCGGTGATCAGGAAGAGGACCGAGCTGCGGCGGATGGAGCGGACGAGGATGGATTTGTGGAAGAGTTCCAGTGCTCTCCCTGTGAGTTTGCCGGATTCAACATAGCTTGCGAAGGCGATTTCTCTTTTGTTCTGGAGTGGCTCGGAGTCACTCGGCGTATTGCGATGGGATTCGTGACCAAAAGATTGCTCAGCCGGTAGTTGTATTGCATCAGCACTGCTCGCTGGTGCAGAAGATGCTCTATCGTCGAGGTTGAAAGTAGACAAGCCCATTCTAAGGCCGTGTGCTCTATGTGATCCGGGGACATGGATTTCGTCGGCCCCTGGGGCGCAGACGTCGATATCGGAATCTTGTATGCCAAGAGGAAGACCAAGAGCCTGGCTTAGATACCGGTCTATAGCGTACGCACACCAGAATATCCTCTTGCGTAACTGCCGATCATGCGATGAAAGTTCCCTGTATCGGAATGGACAGCGGTGGAGACCGGCATGCATCATTGATCGTAGCATACAGCCGCCCACTGTTGATGCCATTCGAAGTGACATTTTGGCTACCAAATATAGTTGGGATGCTAGCAGTGCCTGCAGAGACGAGAGATCATTTCTAAAAGTCAGAGAACTGAGTAATGACTGCATATTGCTCGGTGATTCAATTCGAGACTCTAATGGAAGACGCAAGTCAGGCCTCAAATGGCTCGCTAAATTGAACACGCACTGAAATATCACTGTCCAGCATGTATTTCGGTGGTCTGGCGATGGTGGAATAGAATGGCTTTTGCGTTGATCGGAATAGAGCAGTTCCATTGCTTGCAGGAAGGTTGGTCCATGCAGAAAGGGAAACAATGGGTGCCAAACTTTGAAATATACCATCATGAGTTCTCTTGCGGTGTCTAGCGGCGGTGCTTGACCCAGTATCGCCGCCATTGCAGGGTCGTATTCCCATTGACAAAAAGGTTGTTCGCCCCCGGGCATCGGTGATGCTTTGACAGAGGATGGGGCAGAGCGCCTGTCATGGTGCGAGCCATCAATGCCAACGAGGGTGTCCTCTGGCAGTGGGAATTCTTGCCCGGAGGATGCATCTAACGTATCCAAGTTTCTTGAAAAAGCCTGTCGGACCGTATTAATAAAGTAAACACCGCTGGAACTGCCAACAAATTGACTCTCTTCGTTGGATTGTGCCGTCAAGGAACCGATTTCTGACGGGCCAGACGTGAGATCCGTGGACTCCATTCTGGCCAAAACATGGTGCTTTGCCAGATGTTGGATAGTGAGCAGCAGGGCTACAACGATATCCTGAGAGAAGAAGTGTCTATTGGGATCTTTGCATTGGTAAACCCCGTTCAGGGTGAGAGTCAGACTCCATGACTCGAAACCTGGTCTAGTTCGTCTTTTTATGAACAACATCCCGCTGAGTCAGCCAGCCCAATGTAGGATGCACAACTATCCATACAATCATGATATACGAAGGACGGAGCATATTCTATTCTTTTTGGCTCGTTATTCTTACTGGTTCATAGCATTTAATTTGTTACACTGTTTAAGGTAACGAGAAATTTCAAAGACTGAATATTATGGAAGACATTGCTATGAGGTGTTTCCCCAAATAGAACGAAAAGGCAACAGGCACATCATACCAAGCGCTCAATCTCTTTATTCACAGCATCCACCACTCCTTGTGTATTCGACGTGCCTCCGAGATCCGGCGTGAGGATACCAGCAGCGCATACCCTTTCCACGCAATCCATGAGCTTCTTCGCCGCCTCCTTTTCACCCAACCAGGACAGCATCTCCGCAGCGGACCAGAAAGTAGCCACGGGGTTGGCCACCCCCTTGCCAGTGATATCGAATGCACTCCCGTGTACTGGCTCAAAGATAGAGGGATTCTTGCGGGTTGGATCCAGGTTGCTGGAAGGAGCCACACCGATAGATCCAGCCAATGCCGCCGCCAAGTCGGACAGAATATCCATGTGCAGATTCGTTCCCACGATAGTGTCGATCGATTGGGCTTCGCCACCATGCGGACCGTCATTGCATCCACCAGCATTTTGTCCCACGTAACGTCGGGGAAATCCTTAGCGACTTCCGCCGCGACCTGGTCCCAGAGCACCATCCCATTCCGCATGGAGTTACTCTTCGTAACCACGGTCAGTAGCTTGCGGGGTCTGGATTGCGCGACTTCAAAGGCAAAGCGCATAATCCTCTCGATTCCCACACGGGTAAACATGGCCACCTCCGTCGCAGCTTCCCAGGGTTGACCGACGTGACTGCGTCCGCCCTGACCGGAGTACTCTCCTTCGGAGTTTTCGCGCACAAGCATCCAGTCAATGCCCTCTGTCGCAGTGTTGAGAGGGCATTTGGTGCCCGGGAATGTGCGCACGGGACGGACATTAGCATATAGCTGCAGCGGCCCACGAAGGGCTAGTAAGAGACCCCAAAGGGAGATGTGGTCCGGAACATCTGTGTCGCGTATAAGCATGCGGATGCGAGTGCAACGTCTCCGCCGGGTTTATCTAGTACTGACCTGGGGCACCGACGGCACCAAACAGCCCGGCGTCGAACTTGCGCAGCGTGTCTAAACAATCTTCGGATACATATCGGCCGTGTTCCTTGTAGTATGCAGTTCCCCATGGAATGTGGGTGAAATCGATATCGAACGTTCCAAGGGTCTTGGCGAGCTTTTCCACCACCTGGATGGCGGCGTCGACGACTTCAATGCCTATCCCGTCGCCCGGAATAGACGCGATGCGGTAGGTATGTTTCTGAGAGGCCATTTTGTGTACAATATGCGTGATTCTAGAGATCTAGTCGAACTTGTCAGATCAAGGACCCTGCATGTATTATAAATAATGTTGTATCCTGGATCTTTATGATGTGGATGAAGCCAAGCATACTTCGTCGGTCGTGTTCTGGCTGAAGGTTCATCCGTTGCGGAGTAGAAGATGCCCCACGTATACTCATTCAACAACGCGATTAGGTACCAAGATAGGGACCCATTACAATACTCCCCTAGAAAGATAGTAGATGCAGAGCGGAATGACAAGGGCTTTGTTGCCGCAGTTTGTTCCACGTTTTCATGGCCGCCTTCATATACGCACAGATCTGGCTACACGTATGCGCTTGGTAGCATTGCAATCAAACGCGTGGATGTTTCATTCAATCTTAAATCTATGCTTGTGTTGCCGAAGAAGTGTAACTGGAAATTTGATATGTACGACCTGGGTGTGGATCCAAGAACTTTCTGTACACCTTAAGACATGGACATACCGTGTTGCCTGAATTTGAATGTATAACTCCATGCTGAGTGTGGCTATATGGGAAAGCTACTTACAATGATACAGTTGGATGTCAGACATACTCTCGTACTGCACCTCAAAGGGTCCAGCTTGTCGAATTACACAGCTTCCTCGGGCTCATACAACTAAAGCCGAGGCAGCAACGGTACACCCAGGCTAGGAGCCTAGAATAGTAGTTTGAGCAACACTACAGCATAAAAGTCTCTAGAGCTTGATTCAAGAGTAATGTCTCACATCGACAATGCGGAAATGACTTGTGTGAGCATGCGTGTGACGCTGGTTCATGTCACAGTTTCATACCAACGCAGTATAAAAGCCCAGCACATGCCCGCTTAGCAGCCCATTGACAAGCTAGTCACTACAGCATTATCCATAAAGCCCTAACTCACTTACGAGTTCACCTTTCATTATGAGAGCAACTCTTCCCTTGCTTGCACTATTCACTGCTCTCCCGGCTGTCCTGGCAGCTGGAAGATGCAGAGAGGGTCTGAACTATTGCGGATCCACCTTGATCTCGCTGGGTTTGGTTGCCAATCTCCCGATGTTGTGTCTGCAAAGCTAACTATGCTCTCTTCTAGGATGGACACAGAGCGAACTGCTGGCGATTGCAGACGGAGACACCAACGTCGAGAAGGCTCTCTTTTACTGCGAGATGGACGGCATCGTCGAGTACTCTGGACCTTGTACGGTGTGCCAACGGGCCCCGGATGGACATTCTGATGCCTGTGTATGAAGCTCTTTGTGATAATCTATGAATAACTGGAGCTGATAAGTGGATTAGGATGAGAGTCAGGGCCCTTGAAGTAAGGCGCTGACGGGTCTAGCTTGGAAGCAGGTCCTTGTTGACTTCAGTACGCTGGGCCGAGACTGCATATTGCGTGTCTTCCAGTAGTGAGGACCAAATACTTTTCAATGACACGCTGTAACTATGACATTGCACTCAAGTGATGTATAGTTCTTGAACCTGAATTATACAGGGAATTATTGGAGTATGATCCCAGCTCCTTTGTAGAACACATGCCTAGTCCAGTGCATAGAGTCAAACTGATAAGTCGCATAACCCCCGCATTTCGAGCGCCAGGGACCGGGGTTCGACCCGATAGATAACAGAAAGATGGACTGGAAACCAATTGATAGAAAGGCGTAAATCGGATTTCCACCCGATATACATGGATCTAGCAAGTCGGATGCGGAGCCGACAGTTCGGGCCTCGACGCCGAGGGAAGCCACTTAAAAGCCGTTGAACGCGCTGGAATCGCAGAGACATATCATATACCCCAGAGTCTCGACGATTGCGTTATATTTCCGAAGATGTTGCTTAAAATAAGAAAGCACCTCAGCACAGCGGCGCAGACCGCCCCAATAGAAACGGACGTTTCGGCTTCATTTTTCGACGCCGCATCATATATCCCCCCGGATGCGATCTTCGCTCTGACGGCAGAGTACAATGCGGATACCTTTCCCCAGAAGGTCAACCTGGGCCAGGGGACTTATCGCGATGAGAATGGACAGCCATGGGTCCTGCCTTCTGTGCAAAAGGCTCGCGAGACTCTTCTTTCCCAAGGGCTATACCACGAATACCTACCAATTCTTGGCCTCCAAACGTTCCGCAATGAAGCCACAAAACTGGCCTTAGGATCGGAAATATATGACAAGAAACAGTCCCAGGTATATTCCAACAATCTCTTGCAGATTTTGGTTTCCACTATAATAGCAAATGCTGATAAATAACCAGCTTGCCATCTGCCAAAGTCTCTCGGGAACTGGTGCTCTGCATCTGGCAGGATTGCTTCTCCGAAGCGTTCGCAAACCGCTGCCGAAAGTGTACATTCCTTCGCCAACCTGGTCAAACCACGGCCAAGTCTTCTCGTCACTGGGATTCCAGTGTGAAACATTCCAGTACTATGATGCGGAGAAGAGAGATATTGATATAGAGGCGTATTACTCGGCGCTGAGAGCCGCGGAGCCAAACTCCGTTGTTATTATTCACGCCTGTGCTCACAACCCTACCGGTTGCGACCCCAGCAAAGAGCAATGGAAACAGATTGGCTCGATAATGAAAGAACGGAAATTGTTTCCACTATTTGATGCCGCATATCTAGGCTTCAACTCGGGAAATGTGGATGACGACGCGTTTGCTATGCGCTATTTTATAGACGAACTAGAAATGGAAGCTGGCGGTTGTCTTTCCTTTGCGAAGAACATGGGACTTTACGGTACGAGACAATGACGCCTCCTCAAGGTTGACCAAATTATGACCCTGTGCTTCGCTAACGCTATAACTATAGGTGAGCGTGTGGGTTGCCTGTTCTTCGCAACCGGGACAGCAAAGGCTGCGAGAAACACGCAGTCCGTTCTTGAGATGCTACAGCGCTCCGAAGTGTCAAATCCACCAGCCTATGGAGCGAAGATAGCAAGTACTATTTTGAGCGACGATGCCTTAAAAGAGATGTGGTTTGCAGACTTGATCACTATGAGCGGACGTATTCGCTCCATGCGACGAGCGTTGTATGATGGACTGATTAAATCTGGTAAGTTTCTCTCCCCGGAAGAATGAGTATCCTCCTACTGATACAGTTATAGGGGCCCCTGGCACATGGGAGCATCTGATACGCCAATCTGGAATGTTTGGATTCTTAGGACTTTCACCTGCAGTCGTCCAGAAGCTCAAGGGTGAGTCTTCTTCTGAAAGCCGTCTTCCTATGACCATTCTAATCGCTTCTTCGCAGACAAGTATCACATCTATATGGCGAGTAACTCTCGGGTTTCCATCGCTGGACTTAATCCGTCGAATGTTGAATATGTGGCACACTCGATTGCTGAATGTCTTAATGAATCCTAGTGCTCTGTTAGCTCTGTATAGTCGGCTACTGGCCATGATAGATGAAATATAAAGGTCCCCGTACCTAGTTAACGATGAAGGTTCTAGTAAAGTAGATCAAACTTTCCAATCCTTATCAACGTCTAGTCACATGAACCGAAGCCCTACCCCTCTCTCTTTTGCGGGGATTGAACACGCTTCTTATCACTTCATAGACAGATACCCTGAGGACTACTATTACCCACTCGCAAGAAGGTATCTCTTCCAAAAAACATATCACTATGACTAGCTCGAATCTCGTTCCTAAGCCATGGGTACCACGCGACCAACCCCCAGACATTACCCTCATCAACATCAACGTAATCGATGTAGAGGCCGGCCATGTTATCCCGAACTGTAGCGTCCATGTACAAAATGGGCTTATTGCACGCATTATGCCAGCGTCATCACTATCCAGAAGCTCCGAGGCGCCGTTCACCACCGGACCGAGGACAAAAACCAAGTTCATCAACATGCGAAACCAATATCTGTGCCCCGGATTGATAGACTGTCATGTCCATCTCACAGCCACCCCAGGAAGCACCTCACTCAGGGACATATTCGCCGCAAGCCCCAATACAATCGCATACCGCACCACTCACGTCGCCCGGAGCATGCTCCTTCGAGGCTTCACCACCGCGCGAGACACAGGCGGCGCCGATGCGGCACTACGCGATGCCATCGCAGAGGGGCTGCTACCTGGCCCGCGCCTCTTCATCGCGGGCAAAGCCCTCTCTCAAACCGGCGGCCACGGGGACTTGCGAGCCCCGTATCAGGGCGACGAGCATAGATGCTGTGGTGGACACTCGCCTGCGCTTGCCCGTGTCTGCAATGGCGTCCCGGCGTGCTTAGAGGCCGTTCGAGATGAGCTACGGCAAGGGGCGAACTTCATCAAGATAATGTGCGGAGGGGGAGTCGCGACACCCACCGATGCGCTCGACATGCTCCAGTTCACGGCCGAAGAGATTCGCGCGATCACTACCACCGCCGCATACTCCAAGACCTACGTCACCGCTCACGCCTATACGACGCAGGCAATCCGCCACGCGGTCGACAATGGAGTGCGTGGCATTGAACATGGCAACTTCATTGACCCCGAGACTGCCAGATACTGTAAAGAGAAGGGGGTGGTGGTCACCCCGACACTGATCACCTATCAGGGAATGACAGAGCCCCCGTTTGATCATTTTCTGGACGAGTTCAGCCAAGCGAAGAACCGTGAAGTTCTGGCTAGTGGCCTTAGGGCACTGGAGATTCTACGCGACGCGGGCATCACGATGTGCTACGGTTCGGATCTTCTAGCGGGTCTCCACACGTTGCAGAACCGTGAGTTTAGCATTCGATCGGCTGTTCTCAGTCCGCTGGAGATCCTTCAGTCGGCGACTATCAACGCTGCTAAATTGGTGGGTATGGAAGGGAAATTGGGCTGTATTAAGGAGGGGGCGATTGCGGACTTTCTGATTCTCAATGCCAACCCCCTCGAAGACATCACGGTCTTGGACCATGTACAGAGGTCCTTAGTGGCGATTGCCAAAGATGGGCGGATTGTTACTAGTAGGATACCTGAGTTAACAGTGGACCCTCTTTACGATCCGTTTAGGATCCCATCTGCCTGATGAATCTGGGCTGTGGAGATCGACTACAAGTAGTACTCTGCATTTGACCATTCGGAGCCGTTTCCAGAGTCTGTCTAAATAGGGCTGGTTGGGTATTGAGACCAAGAGTGGGGGTTTTCAGACCCAACATACAAACGAAGCTTTGGCCTTTCTCCTGCACTTTATGTGTTAGGGCTTGCTAGCCCAAGAACTACGCTCAAGTAGATCAACACTACACAACGTGAATGTAACTAGTTAGTTCTGCAAGCCTGTTACCAATTATAGAATGCGTTAACAGTGTGTAGACAACCCTCTACGTTTCCAAAGGATTACCTTTCCTCAGTAACGCCAAAAGCGAACTGCAGAGGAATGGCATTTCCTGCATTTGGACTGCTGATATGCACGTATGTGCTGAACAAATATAGACGCATTCATCAAGGTTTAGCTCCTACAATGATCCGGTCTCAATTATGGCTGCCCGATGTCTGATCTATACCTGTGTGGCTTTCCAGACAGGGATATCAGATGGTTCCTTTCGAGATGGAAGCTTTGAAGAGGACTAAGTTCATGCAGCCATGCTACCCATGCGTTGTCCTATACAAGAATATTTTAGTTTCTGCTATCCTGCTTGAACCTTATGGTCTATCTACATTCGCGTCTGGACCTGAAATAGGGATGTGGGGGATCAGAGAACAAACTATACATTCTGGTAGGCTGTGCACATGCAGGTATCCTTTGAGATGGACCAGTGGAAATTGTCCCACTGTCTTGTTTGAGTGTTCCAGATTCATCTAGATAAAGGTTGCTGCTACACCGAATGGGTACATGTAGATACGCCTCAATGACGCTTTATAGATAGTAGTTCACTGGTTTTTCGTCAGCAGAGTGCCAAAGCACCATGATAGTAGGGGTTATTTGGAATTTCAGTACAGGAGATGGCGTTGCCACGTAAGGAATCTTGGTGTTTCCTCCAGGATAAGTGGGCTTGTCTGAGTGCTGTGTGACTTATGCAGCGAGGTCGACAGCAAACGGAGTCCCTAGAGCTGGCCTAAGCATTCATGGGGCCCACACGTCACTGAGACTTGTGCAACTGGGCACTGGGAAAATAAAGGCATTATATCAAATTTGACCAGGCAATCCCATGATACGGTATGATTCTGTACTATGCATGCTCGCCACCGCGGTATTGGGAATATCACCCCAGCATGATTGTCCAGTGGGCGAAGGATGGGGACGACGCATCCTTGCAGCGTTAGTGTCTGACTAGTACTTACCCCTCCAGATAAATGTATTGTTGAGCTGGGCAAGCGACTAGCTGGCGCCTCCTATGCAGGAAATATAAATCGTTTCTTCTCCTACCATGCTAGTTTTCCCCACACCAAGCGGCTATTGTGATCTGCCATTTCGCATTTCGACCGGACGCGCCGGATCCTTACTGTCCCCTCAACTCGAACTACGTTCTTTTTTTTTTTTAGAACACACACACACACACACACACACACACACACACACACACACATCAAAATGCGCCCGAGGACCGCCGCGGATTTAACGTCGCCATTATCTGCGCACTTCCAATAGAGGCGGATGCCATTATCGAGCTGTTTGATGAAATCTACGACCACCAGTACGGCAAACATTTCGGGGACGTGAACTCCTATACAGTGGGAAGGATATGGACACACAATGTCGTCCTGTGCCATATGCCCGGAATGGGAAAAGTAAGTGCTGCGAATGTGGCGGCACATATGAAGTCCAGTTACCCTCAAGTCCGTCTCGCGTTGGTTGTTGGTATCTGCGGTGGAGTTCCTGTGCTGCCGTCCAGTAAGACTTCAATTCTTTTAGGCGATGTCATCATCAGCAATTCGGTTGTCCAATATGATTATGGTCGACAGTACCCAAACGGTTTTGAGCGAAAGAAAGACGGCCTAGATACACTAGCAAGGCCATGTCAAGAGATCCGAGGCCTACTGCAGCTCTTGGAAACCCACAGAGAACGCCAAACCTTCCAGAATGACGTTATCCAGTATCTCGAGGTACTGGAACAATCACGGTCAATTTGGAAATATCCAGGCAATACGTGCGATGTTCTATTTCGGGCTTCTTATCATCACAAGCATCGTCAGCAGGCTGCTTGTGTGGAATGCATATGTCTCAACAATGAAGGCCCTGATCAGATATGCCAGGAGGCTCAAAATAGTAGTTGCGACAGCTTAGGGTGTGATGAGGAGGGCATTGCCCGTCGCCGATCTGATAGTTTGCATACAGCCACGCCATCAGTTCACATTGGAAAGGTTGCCTCTGGTGACATGGTTATGAAGTCTGGAGCGCATCGTGACAGGCTGGCAACTGATGACAGCGTTATTGGCTTCGACATGGAAGGGGCAGGGGTATGGGATGAATTGCCATGCATCATCATCAAGGGCGTATGTGACTATGCAGATAGCCACAAGGATAAAAGTTGGCAAGCATATGCCGCAGCAACTGGCGCATCAGGCGCAAAAGCTTTCTTGCGGTATTGGAGTCCTGCCTCCGATGAAGGTCAGTCAACGATGCTTGACCCGTGCATTTACACTCTGCTAAGTTTAGTGAAATATAGATGCAAAGCCAAAGAACCCTCACTGGATGGTCCCTTTTGAGAGGAATCTACAATTTGTTGGCCGTCAGAATGAGATTGCGGAGCTAGAAAGATTGATAATAGAGAGGCAAGGCCCAAGCAAAATCGCGGTTAGCGGATTGGGAGGGGTTGGAAAGACCCACGTTGCACTGGAGCTGGCTTATCGTGTTCGAGAAAGAGATGTTGACTGCTCGGTTTTCTGGATCCCATGTACTAGTCCTGAAATCATTGAGCAGACTTACATGGACATCGCCCAGATGCTTGGAATGCAAGATGTTAAACCAGCAGAAGCAAAAGAGCAAGTCAAGGCATATCTTCGTCATAAGGACGATCTGAAGTGGCTTCTTATCTTCGACAACGCAGATGATATGGATATGTGGATCAAGGGGAGCAATGGGGCTCCAGCACTTAAGGACCTTATACCTCAAAGTGAACAAGGTCGAATCCTCTTTACTACTCGTAATAGAAAGCTTGCTGTAAAGCTGGCCTCCCGTGAGATCGCGATCTCCGAGGTAGATGAGGAGACTGGTGTGAAGATGCTAGAAACGGCACTGCCTGGGGAAGACGTGATAAAAGACCGCGAAACCGCCGTGGCCCTATTGAGTCAGCTGACCTTCCTGCCCTTAGCAATCATGCAAGCAGCGGCATTCATCAAGGAAAACACCATCAGCCTTGGAGACTATCTAACTCTGCTACAGGAGCAGGAACCAGAGGTGGTGGAGCTTCTGAGCGAAGATTTTGAGACAGAAGGGCGTTATCAGGATGTCCCCAACCCGGTAGCAACTACCTGGTTAGTTTCATTTCAGCAAATCCAGCAGATTGATCCACTGGCTGCTGAGTATCTCTCGTTCATGGCTTGCGTCAACCCACGAAATATACCACAGTCACTCTTGCCACCAGCAAAGTCCAAGTTAAAGCTGGTGAACGCCCTCGGGCTTCTCAGTGCCTATTCATTTATTTCTGGCCAAGCCAGGGATAGCCCTCTTAACCTTCATCGACTTGTACATCTAGCGACTCGCAACTGGATGAGGAGAAACCAGCAATTCACCCTGTTTATCTGCAAAACAGCAGAAAGGCTTAGAGACATTTTCCCCGAAGGTGACCACGCAAATCGGGTTCTGTGGCGGACATATTTACCACACGCACTGGCTTTGTTAGAAGAGGATGCGTTTAAAGGTCAGCAAGAACAATACATAGACTTGCTTGAAAATGTTGGTGACTGTCTGGTCAGTGACGGGAGATACAATGAGGCAGAAGCGCTGCTTTGCTACGTCAGAGACATACGGCAGAAGCGAAATGGGGAAGCACACCTTTCAACTCTGACCAGCATGAGCAAATTAGCATCAGCATACTTTGGCCAAGGTCGATACACGGAAGCGGAGGCGCTCAATATTCATGTGTTAGAGACCAGAAACCAGATACTGGGTCCAGACCACCCTGATACCCTGACCACTATGACTGTCCTAGTGGTGATAAACCGGCAGCATGGACGCTTTAAACAAGCAGAAGAGCTCATTATGAAGGTACTGGATAGTCAGAGCCGAGTGCTAGGTTCTGAACACCCCTCGACTCTGATCAGTACATCCAGACTGGCATCAGTTTATCTGATGCAAGGACGATATAGACAAGCTGAAGAGCTGTTTACGCAAACGATGGAGAGAATGAAGGTGGTGTTGGGCCCTGAGCATCCTGCTACTTTGTCTACAATGAACAGACTAGCCACACTCTTGAAAACCTGGGGGGCAAAACCCCAATTGAAACTAGCGGAAGAGCTGGAGAAGGAAATGATTGAGACCCAGAAGAAAGTATTCGGCCCCAGACATCCAACAACCCTGATCGGCATGAATAACCTGGCATTGACATACTGGCACCAAGAAAAATGGCAGCAAGCAGAAGAGCTCGGGACAGAAGTAATTGAGGCCAAAAGGCAACTGCTTGGATCGGAACATCCATTCACTCTGACCAGTATGAATAACCTGGCAATGATATATTCCCAGCAGGCCAAATGGAGACAGGCAGAGGAGCTGGTGACCCAGACACTGGAAAGCAAGAAGAATGTATTAGGCTCCGAGCATGTTGACACGATAACCACCATGTTGAACCTCGCTCATATTTGGAGACAAACAGGCAGACACAGAGATTCTATTCGATCCCTGGCTGAGTGTGTCCGACTCCGTGAAAAGCAGCTAGGTCCCAAGCATCCTCATACGGTGAGAGCGAGAGATATACTCAGTCAATACGAGGAGGAACTAGACCAGGACGAGAGCCAGGAATCAAGCGTGTTTTCGGAGACAGAAACCTCAGGCGACGAAACGATAGGATGAACCTTGCAATTTGCGCACCCAAGCTGGTCTTCTCGTCGGGTAAACCTTCTACCGCATGCGCTTCTCTCCCCACTCGAACACCAGACAGAATAATCGTCCTTCTTGTATGCACAGTTATCATTCTCAAGCCACGTCCCCAATTAGCCATCGTCTTGCCTTCTGATGTTGAACTACTGCACATCAAATACTTAACAGAATCTGGATAAATTGTTGTGAGATGGCTCCCTCAACGAAAGTAACGAAAGCGTCCCGTATTACAATTGCTTGTAACGCCTGTCGATTTCGGAAGCAAAAAGTGAGAAGCATATCGGTTCAAACTTTCCCCTGGACCATAGAGCTAATGTATTGTGTAGTGTAGTGGCAAAAAGTGAGGCTTGACTCTTAGCCATAACTGATATGGACCGCATTGTAACTAATAGGGTGATCTCAAGGCCAGTGTGTACCCAATGCCTCCAGCACAATCGGATATGTGACTGGCCTGAGCAGCTTAAACGGTTCGTGTGATACTCGTTCTAAGATTTGGACCGCAGAGATCTCATGCTCCTACAGTGGTCCTGCAAAAGGCTATATAGAGTCCCTAGAGCACCGGTTGCATGAAACAGAAAACGTCTTGCTTAAAGTGCTCTCTCAGATCTCGGACGCTCAGCTGTCCACCAGTATCGCTCAAGGCCAGCAGTACAGAACGAGAAACAGCAATGGCCACTTGCTGTACTCCCCAGTGCCCCGTCTAGGGAGAAGAGGCGCGGAGTACTGGAAAAGATTTCCCCTGGATACCCCCCACAATGTCCGGGAATGGCAATATGATTGTCTAGATCAAGGTTTAGAACCTTCAACGCCTAGCATCTCTGATAATAATACCAGTCTGCAATTATCAGGAGCCGAGTTTGCTGAAGAAACGATCCTTGAGCCAAGCAATCAACGCGAGCCATCCGAATACCCATCTTCGGACATGTCCCAGACTGAGTTCAACACCAAACAAGGTGAAAAGAACGGCATACCACTTTCCCCTAAGACTACAAGCCCGTCACCTCCCAATTACAGCAGAAAATCCCGAAAGCCATACCTTACAAAAGCATTTCGATCCGTGCAGAGTGATGCAGGGCCTCGGACGAGGCACCATGCCGTACAGGCCCAGCCAGAGATCCTAGAAGGGCTCACTACCACGCCGCAGGAACCCAATTTTTGGAGTGGGGCGCCATCTGTCAACTTTCAACAACAGTTTCTCTGGTAGTTGAACATTGAACTTATAACTTCACCATAGTGAACCCAACCAAAGAAACCGTGTACTGAGATTATGGCTGGCCCTTTCCATCGTACGTTGGGAATCCCAGAAATTGTAACAGAAACATCAACTATCTTGGCTAAATGAGAAAGACGATACCACTATCGGTGAGTTGTACTATGTCAAAGAAATTCCCATTAAATGATATTTTTCGATGGTTGGTTATACTAAGTTATTCGAGACATTCGGCATCATCGCCAAATCTCGCCGTCAGCTGTGGGTCACGACTTCCCTGACGCCACATGGACTTCAATGCTTCCAGTTCCGGTGTCGTGCGTCTTGATATATACTAGATCAAGGATGCCATCGTGATTGAAATCACTCAATTCCCAGAATCCATTGTTCTCCGGGTAGAAGGTCGTGCCAACCTCCTGAACGCGAGTGTTGTAGGTGGACGAGCCAGACGCAACATGCACCTCAACCTTTCCAGTTCCCGTGTTCTGAGTCTTGATGTAAGCTAGATCCAATTTTCCATCGCGATCGAAGTCGACCATCTGCCAGGCGCCATTGTCTTCTGAGTAAAATGTCGTCCCAACCTCCTGGATTCGCCTCTGGTAGTTTGACGCTCCAGATGCCACGTGCACTTCGACCTTCCCTGTGCCCGTATTACGGGTCTTAATATAAATTAGATCCAGCTTTCCATCATGGTCGAAGTCTGCCATCTGCCAAACACCATTATCCTCCGGGTAGAACGTGGTTCCCGTTTCCAGAATACGTGTCTGATAGTTGGATGACGCGGACGCAATGTGTACCTCCACCCTACCGGTCCCGGTATTCCTGGTCTTAATGTAAACAAGATCAGGTCTGCCATCACCGTCTGCATCAATCAGTTGCCACGTTCCATTATCCTCAGAGACAAATGTTGTCCCAACTTCAAGGGTGCGAGTCCTGAATCCAGATGAACCCGACGCGATGTGAACCTCTACCTTCCCAGTTCCGGTATTGGTGGTTTTGATGTAGGCCAGGTCTTCGGTGGGATTGCTGGGAATCATTTGCCATGGGCCATGTGGATCTGGAGCACTGAAGGTACTGCCGGTCTCAAGAATACGAGTCTGATAAGGAGCCCCATGAGCTGGGTTTGCGAGAATAGCCAAAGGGAGAAGAATGTAGAGGGAAAAAAGAAGTTTGCATCGCTTGAAGGTCGCCATTTTTTTTTCTCACTTTATCTGCAATGCTGAGAAGTTGTATTTTCCAGTCCAAGGCCATGTTCATCTTTTTATACCCCGTTCTTGGTACTTTGTCATATCGTATGACTTCCATCCGAGGAAACACATTCTCTGAGTGTAGATGAATGCTCCTTGAGAAACACCCCCGGATGGCTAGATTCTCTTCTGCAGCTCGTATCTGCATGTCTCTTCACAGTACAGGAACTGGCTCATTGCTAGCGCGAAAAATCAGTAAGCATGACAATAAGCATAATGCGTTTCGACATGTGATTAGATGATGGAGCAATAATGGTAATTTGTCAGACCGTCGGGGGCGAATCGCTTCAGATTCCCTGTAGCACTTCGGGCTATAATGCTTACCCCAACGTCGTATTGCAGGTGTCCTTCATGGGCTAATCATGTACCGCAAGGATAATGACTTGTTTGAGTAGATTAAAGCGCTCCCTTGACCCTGCATCAGGACTTGTCATGCGACCTTAAGGTGTTCTGCTAGTTCTACTTTTATTGACATTGATAGCATCGAACGAAGGATATGGCAGGGAGGTAGTACCCTATATGGAGGTCGTAATATCAAGAACTGTCATCTGAATCGGTCATATCCTGTTCACCCATATCATCAGAGCTATCGAATTTCGCAAACTCCATGCCCGAAGCATCTCCATAAAGCTCAATGCGTCTCTGGTCTTCCAGCCATCGCATAATCTTATATTCTGCTTGGGAGACAGCTCGGACGAGGGTAGATAATGATACCCCAACCACCTTTGCTGCCGTTTCGTAGAAAGGCCGCGCATTCTCGGGCAAATCAGATTCCATTCTCCACCGCACATACATTGACCCTGGCCGAGGGATATCCAAGTCATCCTCAGCGATAACTTTCCGCGACTTAAGTTGTTGTGTAACTGCTCGTAGCATTGAGCCTATAGCTTCCTCGTCATCTTCGTCCGGAGGGCCTGCTACTTCTTGAGAGTCCGTGCCGGTTGGTCCAACGGGAAATAGCTCGCTTAATGGATTTGACGCTTTTCTCAAGGGTTAGAGGCACAAATAAAACAATTTGTTTCGATGCCGCCATACCTTTACTATTGTCGAGCCAGTTGTTCTCGTACCAATTCATGTACTCATCCAGTTGACTCGGTGTCATGTTGAACACATCACGCTCATTCACTAAGATTTCATTACCTTTGCCAATTCTGCCCCTTGCGGTTTCTCGGCTATCGAAATGTCTCTGGGTTTGGGCCCAGAGCTTCCAATCGATGACTTGCGTGGTTGGTTCTTTTGCCGAGGTAGGGTATCTCTTAAGGTCGTCGAAGGGGAAAAGTAACTTAGTCGATATAACTATTAGGCTAATCAACTGGATTTCAGGTAGGTCATGAGGTCTACTTCTGCCGGTAAGACCTTTCGGGAACTCGAAGGAAAACCCTAGAAGATCCTGCAGTCTTTTCACGGAGGAGTAGATGTCAACTAAGCCATATGTTAGTGTGTGGGCCGATCACCCGCACTGCGATTGCTTCTTACTTGGAAGAGCTAGTCTCCTAATATAGTGATATAGTATCGGGGGCAGATTTAGAGCTGGGAAGTGTACGCCAAACTTGTGGCGATAAAGGAGTGACAATTGCAACACAGCCTTATGGAGGTGCTCGGCTTTCAGCAACCTCTAAGAGATGGTCAGTATATGATTCTGAGAAAGAGAACAAGGCTGCTGACCGTGGTCTCGATTATTGAGAGATACTCCTGAGGTAATTTATCTCTCATTTCACGGGGGATTGAGCGTGTTACGCGAATATAAGGGATATCTCCGGACATGATCATCCTGAAGCGCGGGAAGTCAGATCATGATTTCCATCCGATACCCAGCCTAGGGGGTTTACCGATGAAAGTCCGCGACACCGACTGGAAGGCGCATTAAGAAAGCCCCTAGATAGCAGAGACCGACAGAGTCCACAAGTCGGGGCCATTGCAGATTCTTCCCGCCAAACCTAACGAGGTCTGGCTCCTCCTGGTCCGCGGTGGGCTGTGAGCT
Source organism: Aspergillus nomiae NRRL 13137 (assembly GCF_001204775.2). Taxonomy (NCBI): domain Eukaryota; kingdom Fungi; phylum Ascomycota; class Eurotiomycetes; order Eurotiales; family Aspergillaceae; genus Aspergillus; species Aspergillus nomiae. The sequence goes on along the minus strand of NW_015378134.1, from coordinate 80,037 downwards.
GAAGAACTCGGTCTCCTCGTCACCTTCGGATGGATTTTTTATCTTGTCCGAATAGGTTTCCAGACGAAGAGCCCACAGGTCACGGACAACATGCTGTACTTCATCGTCAGCCGACAGCATAGAATGAGATTGAACCAATGAGGGCGCACCTCAAGTTGCGCCGGAAACCCTCGGCTTTGCACCAAGGCATGGCACTGCTTCCAGAGGATCAACTGATACACCTGCAGGAAGAGGCTGTAAGCCTGTCGGCCACGATATGCTGACAGAAATAAATTAACACCTGATGCGAGTCCAGGCAGATCGGCGACGCTTACTCTTTGCACCCTTTTCGGTCGCGGCCTTCTTCACCCGATTTGTCTTGCCCTGCGTCCCAAAGTCGTCGGGCTCTTCTTCAACTTGCCGGCCCTTGTTTTATTTCGTAAGCATGGCTGCGAGGTTAAGATAGGCTACGAGCATACCTCTTGCTGATGACCCCGTCGGCAGAACCAGAGCCCATTGTCGAGATAATACCGAGTTTCACGGCACCCTTCCTGCCCACAGACCCCTCTGGTAGTGTACTCCATGGAGGGCACAGGTGTTCTTCATTCTTAAATCATTCAGATACTAAGTATAGATAGAGGTCATGGGCCTTTTCCTTGTGGTGTGGGGTACGTTTGTGGTTGAGTGCTGAATGCGGGCAGAATTGAAGTTGTTTTGGAAATTTTCTTTTTCTGCCCTCACCTTCCCATGGCATGGAAAATCATTGCAAACATATTTAGCACCTCGCAAAAATTTACCTAACGTAGAGTACTGTCGGCTCACGGTCCCCAAGGATGGATTTATATGTTAATTTATAGAACCGTTACATATATTAACCAGTCTCTTGTTTCGGCCATGCTCTTTTTTGGGCTTTTATTCTGTCCCCATTTCCAATCTTTATAGAAGCTTAAACCTACGAGATCGTGTTTGTACAGGTCGGAAAAAGGAATAGAACCAAAAACAAAAGAAAAAAGAGCCACTTGTGAATTAGGTAGAGCCATTGAAATTTTTAGAATTCGTCAAAATATCGTGAAAGCTGGACTCAGACTGGTTCCCGTCATGACAAAGCACGCTTTACGATGCCAACTAAACGCAACCCTCTCCAAGGCTCAATCGTCAATATAAGAGCCAGGTTGGATCTCGCCCAAAATGTGACATCCTTCACAACCCAAGGGTCAAACTTCAAGGATACCCTGGAACACACAAGGGCCAACGGAGCACAAATAGAGTCCATGACTATGGTAATTTAGTTACCCTTGGGGGCTTCCTTGACATCCATGGCGCACTCCTCACCCATGGCAGCGAGGATGATAACGTCTAGCTTCGTTAGTAACGACCGCACGGTGAGCACGGTGTGGGATACTTACTGCAGTCCTTGCCATCGTCAAACATGGTCTGGATCCTGTCACCGAGCTCGCCGTCGGGGAGCTTGACGTCGTCCTTGCTGTCGCCGTTTTCATTCATCAGGTTCAGGAAACCATCGTCGATATTAAGCTATGCGAAATCAACAAAAACTATCCTGGCCAGGGAGGTATCGACTTTTCGGGCTACTTACAAGCTGGTATTCGGTACGCTTGACGAAGGGAACATCCATGTTGTGGGTGGAGGGGGACAGATCTTCAAGCTTCTTGCCGGTGAAGATGTCGAGAGCGACCAGGTGAACCTTGGCGTGACCGTGCTTTCCGGTCTTGGAGGTGGACATGTCGACAATCTTGCAAGGGCGGCCCTTGATGACAACGTGACCGTTCTTCCTCAGGGCAGAGCACTGCTGGGGGTAGGTGGTGGAGGCACCGGCATCACCACCGGCATCGGTCTGGAACTCCTATAGAGGGAAAATGCCGTCAGCTATAACGGTAATGAAATGGGCTGAAGATGCGCAGACGCATTTGCGTGCAAGAACGAGGGGAAGGAGATCGTGATGCGGGGCTGAAAATGCCCAACAGTGCAGGCATATAAAATGGGGTGGAGAGAAATGTGGAGGAGCGAATACATACGTGGGTTTCGTCAGCCATGGTGATGGTGTTGGTTGGAGTGAATGACAAGGAGAAAGGTGAGATTCAAAAGGGAGAGACACAGAGAGGAGGAAGGGGGTTGAGTCGGAGGAGAGAGGGGAAAAGAGAAAAATTAGAAGGTTAAAAGAGACGAAGAGAGAATTGAACAAAATCGCCGAATTAAAAAAAAGTATTTCGTTGTGGCGGGGTGTTGATGTCGCTAGACCCTAACAGGCTTAGTCTCGGATATGCTGTGCCTCTGGCCTGCTTGGAACGCCGTAGCATCTCGACCCGTCGTCAATGGTTGTCCCTCTATTGGTGTACCACATGGTGTCAATGGAAACTACCTACAAAGGTCTCCTGAACATCGGACCTTATACCAACCTCTCAATTCTTTCTTTTTTCCCCCCATTTCTTATCCACAAGCCCCTTTTCCCCTCCCCAGAAGCTTATATTCACTGTCTAACTGTGTTGTTCTCTCCTTGGCACGAGTGTGATTGAATGAACTGTTGAAACGGCCTTTCTCAATGAGGCCAGTGGACTATAGCTCCATACCTGAACGCCTCTCCGGGCTAGCCTTTCACCATGTGGCTTGACCGCATGTCCGGTCATTCGACCCCTCCAGGACCTCCGATTGATAGTCGCAGCAATTCCCCCCTTCCTCGACGGCCAACTTCTCGTCTATCCCCCTATGCACAAAATAGTCGCCCGCACCCGAGTCGACCTGGATCGTCCTTGTCTAACTTACTCACCCCTAGCGACTCCACTATATCTCTCTCCGCCACCCCACGTGGCGATGACTCGGTCTTGAGACAATCTCCTGCGAGGCTCGCCCATCTAACGTGGCGGATCCACTTGATGTACTAAATGATGTTATTGGAAAACGAAAGGAAACGCTGGCGGAAGCAGAATCGCCTGTCTTATCTTCTACACCTGAAGCAAAGCCGTCGCAGTTGGTGGCGGAGATCGACTTTGGAGACCTCAGCCTCGAGGAGTTTGTCACGAAACCAGATGAGCCGAGGAGGGTTTCAAATAGCGACATTGGAGCGCAAACAATCCAACAGTTCGAGAAGGAAAGAGATAAATTTCAGGATCTACATTCGGCTATCACAGGCTGTGACGATGTTTCTAAATCGGTAGAAAAGTACCTGAATGACTTTCAGACTGAGCTCGGTGCAGTTTCGGCGGAGATAGAGACTCTCCAGACTCGATCCATACAGCTGAATGCAATGCTGGCGAATCGACGCAATGTAGAACAACTTCTAGGGCCCGCTGTGGAGGAAATTTGCATCGCTCCAAAAGCTGTTCGACTAATTGTAGAGGGGCCGATTGATGAGAATTGGGTCAAAGCGCTGAATGAGATCGAGAGCCGGGCAGCGACTATCGAAGCCAAAGCTTCTAGCCCCAGTAGCACCAAGTCGGTCGAGGATGTTCGTCCACTGCTGAGTGATATCAAGAAAAAAGCAGTTGAGAGGATCCGGGACTATCTGGTCTCACAGATCAGAGCCCTGCGATCCCCAAATATCAACGCCCAGATTATCCAACAGCAGCGCTTGGTGAAATTCAAGGATTTGTATAGCTACCTGTTCAAAGCACATCCCACCTTGCGGGGGAGATTGCGCAGGCTTACATCAACACGATGCGGTGGTATTATCTATCTCATTTTACTCGCTATCTTCAAGCGCTTGAGAAGATCAAGGTGTACCCTAGCGATCGAAATGAGGTTCTGGGGGGAGATCCCTCAGCTCCAAAATCAGGTGAGCTTTTTTTTTTTTGTTTTTTTTTTCTCTCGCTACGCTCCTGAATCTGACCTCGCTATAGGGAATCTTGTCCCCGGTGGGCGGACTGGTCCCGCGGCTCATGACCCATTCTCGCTCGGCAGGAGAATTGAAGTCTTGCGAACTAGTAATCACATGGCCATATCTTCATATGTGGCAGAGGAAGACACGTCTTTCCACGGAATTGAGGTCCCTTTCAGGAACTTCAACCTGGCTTTGATGGACAATGTCTCTGCCGAATACTCCTTCATGACGGAGATGTTCTCCACTTTGTCCTTCCAGCAGATATCCCGCAAAGCTACTGAAATATTCGACCCGGTCTTTGCTCTTGGGCAAGGACTGACCAAGCAGTTAGTCGAGCACACGACCGACTCTCTAGGCGTCCTAATTTGCGTACGGTTGAATCAGCAGGCTGCCTTTGAACTCCAACGTCGAAAAGTACCCGTTGCTGACGCGTACATCAATGGTATAAACATGCGGCTCTGGCCGAGGTTCCAAGTGATCATGGACCTTCACTGCGAGTCTTTAAAGCGGGTAGCTTCGCACACAGGCCGAAGTGCCGTATCCGCCCTATCTCTGACTGGCGGGGATGACTTGAACCAATCCTCAGCGCCCCACTTCCTTACGCAGAGGTTCGGTCAGTTGTTGCATGGCATCTTGGTGCTGAGTAGTGAAGCTGGAGACGACGAGCCGGTGTCTAATAGTTTGTCGCGGTTAGCAGCCGAGTTCGATAACCTTTTGGCGAAACTGAGCAGGATCGGCGGCGATGCGAAGAGACGGGAAAGATTCCTATTTAATAATTATTCTTTGATTTTGACTATCATCAGCGTATGTTAGTTGCCTCCTCTAGGAACCGCTTTCACTGACGTTCAGACAGGATACCCATGGCAAGTTAGCAACCGAACAGAAAGGGGTAAGTGCTAGACTCTTCGCTCTCTACCCAAGCAGTTAGACTAATGCTATCTAGCATTTGGACGACATGTTGAAGAATGTTGGAAAGCGTGGTTAGAATCCTCGACTCTAGTTTAATCACTCGGAAGATACATAAGATACTATAGACATACAGCTTCTACGAATCGCTTCAAACTCCTGATGTAGATAGCATACAGATTTTGCGCATGCGCTCTAGTACATGAAGTGTGACCAAGAATGACTTAGCTCTCATATAATGCATGCATGTATTAATGCAGCGATTGTGAGGTCGCCTGAACCTTTACCCAATCTAGAACACACAGACACCTTTCCTTATCGCCGCGCTCTTATCGCCGGACTCCACGTGGGGAATTGCGCCATTGACAACAACTCCCCCTACTTGAAAAAAGACCTGGTCAATGAGCCCCCTAGATTAATCCAACTCCATATCTCAGAGAAACATGGCTACGCGTACGAGTCTCTCTCTTTCGAGGAAACTCCTCCACCCGCGGCGCAGCTTCTCCAGCACGCGAACAGCCAATGCAGATGTCACCCATGCGGTAAACACCTCCTCTCCTTGACCCTTCTCAGCGCACTTTACAAAACAAACGCTCATTCACACAAAATAAAAAGGTCATTGGTGCGGGAGTGGTCGGTCTGGCAGTGGCCCGGGAATTGGCATCGAGAGAGGGCACATCAACCATTCTTCTGGAGAGACATGATGCGCCAGGCACGGAGACCAGTAGTCGCAATTCGGAGGTGAGTAGTACCCCCCCCCTTGTTTGCATTGAATCAACGCATTAATTACAATTGGCTTTTTTCTTCTCTTGCACACAGGTCATCCATGCCGGGTTATACTACGGACCCGATACCTTGAAAACCAAGCTCTGCATCAAAGGAAAAGAGATGATGTACGACCTATGCGCGCGCAACGGACTCCCTCATCGCAACACGAAGAAATGGATCGTCGCGCAGACAGAAGAGCAATGGGCTGCGGCGCTGAAGACCCACGAGCACGCACAGAACATAGGCGTACCGACGCGACTCATCGGTCGCGCAGAGGCTCAGGCTCTCGAACCGGAGGTGCAGGCTCTCGCGGGGATTGTCGAGAGTCCGACCACGGGCATCGTAGACAGCCACTCCCTGATGACCTATCTGCAGGGCGACTTCGAGGACCGCGGCGGCGACTGTGCGTTTCTGACGAACGTAACGGGAATCGAGGCGCTGGACGGAGGAAAGAACGGATACCGGATCACGGCGGTCACAAGCGACGGGACCGAGACGTCCATTACAGCTGAGACGCTGATCAACAGCGCCGGGAACTACGCGTGCTATATCAATAACATGATCCTCCCGCCCGAGCGACACCGCACCCCGTACTACGCCAAGGGAACGTACTTCTCGTACGCGGCGTCGTTCCCGAAAACCTCCGTGCTGGTCTATCCAGCCACGCTGCCCGGCCACGGCGGCCTGGGCACCCATCTGACTCTAGACCTCGGCGGCCGCATACGATTCGGCCCCGACGTGGAATGGGTGGACGACCCGAACGACCTCGTGCCCAGTCCCGCCCGGCTGGCGCAGGCGCTCCCGGAGATCAAGGCCTATCTACCCAACGTGGACCCGGAGGCAATCAGTCTAGACTACTGTGGGATCCGGCCCAAGCTGGGGCGCGGTGGGGCCGTGAACACCGGCAAAGGGTTCCAGGATTTCATCATCCAGGAAGAGGAAGGCTTCCCTGGGTTCATTAACCTGCTAGGAATCGAGAGTCCAGGGCTGACGAGTTCGTTGGCGATCGGGGAAATGGTGGAAGGCCTGCTGTACGGGAGGAAATGATGATCGTCCCACATGCATGGAAGGATTCTTAAACAATTTTCATCGTGTATATACCCGCTGTACATAAACATCGCATGCATATGCATATGCAAACCATAGACGAGAACTATTTTTGATACATCATATTCTTCAGTATTATTAAGTTTCATACAGCCCTAACAAGGAAAACCCACTTCTCCCGAGGTCTATACAAAAAAGAACACGAGAATCATCTACGAGAACGAAGAAAGCCGTTACTCATCGCTCCACCTTATTAAGCTTGTCCAGATGCTTAATTGGTAGCCAAGCGGAAGCAATTCGCCATCCAGCCTCTGGTTACGTCAACACTTTTACCATTTCCGGGCCTGGTTTTCCAATCCGATGTGCCCCCCATTGTCCTGGGGTTGTCGTGTTGGTTCTGGACCAGGTTCGAGCTGGGTTCTGTCTAACTTGCTGGGTTCGTTGAATGGGTGCTATATATTCTCCGGAGGGATGTACTCGCCACGAAGGTGTTTCTAGGTTACTTGTCGAATTACATTCATTTTACTCCACCAGACATTCCTCTTTCTCTACTGGAATCAATCACTCATTATTTGATTTCCTTCTCTTGGGTACTTTATACATATGAATATACATTACAGAACAATGCCGCATTCAACCCAAGCATCGGATCGTCATGTATCAAAACCCTCCTACCGTCATCAACCATACTCTCAACCCCAGCCATCCAAGAAGTCGAAGTCCCAATCAAAGCCTAAACAGCCCAATACATACAACAGATGTTGGGATTGGATTGTTACAGATGGTAACTGTCACTACGCCAAGAACCGTTCGACATTCCGAAGCTACCGACGAGCGCCGGGCAAGATCGCCGGCTCACGTGTCCTTGGTGTAGGGAGTGTTGAACTGCGTGTCCGACGGCGCTCGGGCGATGGAGAGATCAACACACTTGTGCTCGATAACGTATTGCATATGCCGAATGCGCGGTGCAATGGGTTGAGTCTGCCAAAATACCGTGAAACACACCCATTAGCGGGGGTAGATGGCGAAGGTGACCACGTCGAAGCGCGGAGTGACGATGGATCGGAGCCGGAGTGGTATGCAGAAAGGTACCATGGACTACCAAGAGTTGTGCTTGCGGGCGAACCTCAGGGAGAATCACATTTGAGCGATGATGGTCATAATATGCTTTCTGTGATGGCTTCGAATGAGGAGATGGAAAAACTTTGGCAGAGGGTGCAGAATAGAAGTTGGGTGGCGTAGGGTGATTTTGGTGCGAGGTGATCCGTGACATGGTTTACAACATTTTCGTGGCTGTTCAGCGTATATTTGATCGTTTGCGTGAGGGTATTTGGTATGTGGTCATTGGCGTAGAACTGTGAGGTCTTCCATGTGTATACCACCCGTATGTGGCTGAATATAAATCATCCCATTCAGATTGGTATTCGATGCGAAACTGATAGGGTCCTAATGTCCCACCGCGCATTCATGTCCTCGTTCTACACACTCGTGGTCAAGCGCTCGAGGCGGCTTCCCAGGTTCCTTCTGCAGGTCACTTGGAATATTGGAAGGATCATCGTGCGATAATTTAAAAAATGGCCGACCCTCGTAGGCTCAATCCATATCCATCAGGACGTCGCTCATTATATAGAGCACGTGGGAAAATTTGCGAACGCTCCATTTCCCAGTATCCTTCAATAGGCCCGCATAGTCCAGCAAAATTCGTCGCGCCGAGTGATAGCCGCTCTGAAAAGGGACTCCACGGAAATACACCGTGCCCCCTTTTCGAATGAAATTCACCGCTGCCTCATCCGATTCTGTACACGATTGAGCCCCATTAGGCTCCATAAAGCTGGTGAACCCCTCGCCACACAGACCATTCCAGTCTATATCATCCAGGATGTCGATTGGAGTGCCTCCAGTTTGTGGCTCAGTGCTATTGGGCACCATGTATATGTACAGACCCAAGACGAGAGCTGCGGAAAAGAGTGAAAAGACTGAATGAAACGTAATGTGATCCGATGCTTTGCGATGGATCATAATTTTGTACACGTGGGCTGCGTGGAGACAAGCCCTCCGGGCGGCTGGTGTTTGCGACCAAGCAGCAATATCATCGAGGGCTTTCCGCGCTGGGCCTGGACCTGCACGGCCTGCAGCCAGTTCAAAGATTTGGATATCTGCTGTGAGATTCATACACATGTTGTGCCACAGGATACTAGCGTTGGGGTCCAGGTGCCCTAGGATATAACTGTATTTGCTAGCAATCTGGATTTGAAGGGTTGAAAGACATCTGGCACGGCCATCCATGGCGTAGGTGTGACATGGAGCGAATGGGTAACTTGCGCGATGTGATAGGAGGCGGTGATATGCCTCTGAAAGCTTCAGCTGCACCATTGATAATACTGCATGCATGCCAAGATTATCGACATGGCTGTCCAGTGATGCGATCTCTACATTTTCTGATGGAGACAGCACAGTGGGCATTAACATGCACTGCCCCCCACGAATCAACTGTACCCACTGCGCTGAACTCTTGGCTTCAAAGAGCACTTCACTGCATGGTAAAATGAGCTGAATAGTATCGGAGACGATGATGGGGCTGGTGGACAGGAATGATGATAGCCAGGCATCTAGAACGAGTAGTGCAATAATTAATCTGCTTGGTCAGTGAGGGTCTGGGCTTCATTATATCGGGCGACGAACCGTTTAACAGATTCTACTTTGCTCCAGGCTTTCCATCTCAGAACATTGTCTGTAATACTTTCAAACATACTTTTGTCGAGCAATTGGCCTTCGGTAGCCGAAAACAAACCGTGCCTTTGTGCGACCTATCCTGAGTTAGTGTGAAAAGTTGTGGATAGTCTTCCATATTTACCGATATGAGGTTGACGTAGAGCATCTGGCTTTTCTCGATATGGCCCTTCTCCTATATAATAATTAGCAACCAGTAGCATTTCGGCTGAGACACTACGTACCCCAGTCAGAGCAGCTAAATTTAGAAAAAGAACGGAGGCTCCAAATGCCGACATAGTGTTTCCCGAGCTTTCAGTGTCAGCAGCACACATGGCCAACTCAGCTGTGAGTTTCTCCAGGACGAACTGGTAGAAAAGGATATCAGTAAATCAATGGTCCGCGGGGTTTCTCTAGACGACATCTTACAGTGAAATTCTTGGAGACGAAAGAAGCTGTACCCTGTGTTCCTAGGAGAGTCATCCCAATTAGGCACATGACATAGAGTACCGAAGGACTGGTGTTTTTGGCGGAAAAGGTCGGGAGATGGATAAAGGGCACGAGCGGATGAAAGATGCGAAAATATAGGTCAAGTGCCATGTCTAAAATTTCAGCGGGAGGAAACTGAGCAAGGGCGACCAGTGCCGAGTCGTAAGCTGGAGGAGCGTTGGAAGTACGATTTCGTTGGCTGTAGAGTCGCATATATCCGAACGTGGCATGCAGGTGTCTTCTGCAGTCCTCATCAAGACCGTACCTTGACTTCTGCAGCAAGACTGGCGGACTGCTTGGCGATTGCCCAGGGCGCACCGCAAAAATATTATCTATGCTGCCGTACGCCACATCCCGCCAGATATCATTGATAAGGCGCCCGGTGCTATTCGATGGACCTAACCAACAGTTCTGAACTTTGGCAAATCTGTCATTTGGAATAGCTGCACCGGCTTTTGTATCGCCTATATCAGTGGAGGGTCCATCATGTCGTTCGGGGCGCTGTGTTGCGGAGGTACCCACGTTCTCCTCAATCAGACCAATGTTAGAGTCATGTCCAAAATCCAAAGAACCAGGATATGAAGTTGCGTCAGAAGGATTCAACCATAGCTGAAGTGATTCGTTTGGCATAGGATCAAACACAGGCCCTCTGTAGGACGGTTGGTATACCGTTGGTTCCTCGAAATACGTTTGTTGGCCAACCACGAGCATTGAATTGGCATCAGGCTCGGTGCGCGCATGCTGAGACGAGACGTCCGCCAAAAAGTCCAGGGATGATGGGAGACCTGCTGCTGCAGCGATGGGCATGTCGCGAGGCTCTACCGCTTGCGTTTGAATTGAAGTAGAATAAACGCCGGCATCCACATTAGGAAAGAATTGTTGACCATTTTCAGGGATATTGGACGGTTGATAGTGGAAGTCCTGGGCAGATGCCGCGGAGGGCTGTTGGTTGAGTGCCTTGGTGGTCGTGTGCGCAGCTGGACCGTTATGGCCCTTAGCATGCCGGCTTAGAACATCGCTGGAGTTTGTAAGTCACAGCCGCTTACCCGTCGAATGCGACCTGTGTGTGTGCAGGCTCTCCAATGTTTAAAGAATGCTGATCGCGTTGGAAGCTGCATACCTTCGAGAGAACCGTTTATGGCAGACATTGCATTCGTAGGGCTTTTCTTTAGTATCTGTGATATATTAGAAACCATCCCGGAGAAAAGTCCGGGCGAGATTAACTGACGGGACCGTTCATGGCGCTTGAAATGCTCTGTCTTTTTGAAGCGACGGTCACAGATGTTGCACTTCTTTATAACCATGATGGAGCTTGCGAGGTTGCAAGGACAGATAGTTAATTGAGGTCTCCGACCGTGAGAGCATTGCACTCAGTCAAAGCAGTCAGGATAAAAAAGGAGTCGACCGACGACAAACGCTTGAGGTGTAGAAGAAGTAGAAGGGAGAAAAAGAATGGGGCATGCGGGATGGGGGATCATTTTGGGTTTCTAACCTCTGCTAGTAACAATACCTACTGGTAAGTAAGTTGGATACATCCATACATACATTACTACCAATACCCAATGACTGGATATCATGTCGGTAATGAATAGTATGTAGTATTGCTGACTATCAGTGCAGAAATCCGACTCCAGTAGCCCATATCGTTCTCAGTAATGTACTCATTCAAGATGTACATGAGTGATATGATTGTTTGAATATAGATGTTGTTGCAACCCGAATAGTACTTACTACATACATTTATACCTATAGCCAGCTGCAGAAGTGGTGCCCCATTTTAGTACCCCGTGGGGCAGCTAGATCGATGTAGTACCTGGTTATCAACGCCCCCCGACCAAAAGCAATTACAGGTACTGTAACTAGTCACTCCTTTTGAGATTGTCAGTAACTGACTTCAGATTCCCATCGATCAAGTATTCAGGTATATTGCCTGTATTCAGCCCTGATAAATTACAACCTTCTTGGCGGCAGGCGGGGGAAAAGTCGGCATTTGCGGAGCCGTTCAATTGCCGACCCCGGTCTCCCGCAACCCTATTTACTAGTACGAGTATAACCACTTATACTACGACGTTGGAGCGTCCTCTTGACTATTGATATTCATGCTCAAATCCAGGATAGGTAAGGAGCAACATATATTGGTCATGAATTGTGTTAGTATCGAGACTTTTCTCAACTATTACTATCCTCTAATGATCGACACAGATAGTATGATCCGGATTATCTATGGCCCTGACCCAGACATGGGAATTGATCCAAGCTATGACACGCTAGACGTATTGGCAAGACTCGCGATACCTAAGAGAGTTAATAAAACAATAGACTCAGGGTATCCTAAGCTAGAATAAGCCTTCCGGAAGCCCCGGCCCACGGACGGCTGGATGACGCTCCGTTCTCCAATCACAAGCAAGCGTCAGGACTACACTCAGACTGCCAAGTTGCAGAAAACGTTTACTTTGGCGCAAGTCACATTTATCAACAGCTTAAATACCCCAAGTCAACCGTGTGGGATTTCACAGTCTAATCGAGAACCCTGAAGAGAAAAGATGGCGTCGGTTGCTACAGTACAAGACAACAACTCCGGCATCACTCGTCGCTATGGATCAGGCTTGGTCGCTGTCTTTGGTAAGTTACTGATGCTTGCTGCCCTTGGTCTTGTGGCGAGCAAGCTTTCATACATCGTCATTTGTCAGGATGGTCTTTGCAAGAATTTCTACTGAACACACACACAAGTCGGTGCAACTAGCGGAATAGGGGAATCGACGGCCCGCGCATTTATACGCAACACAGACGCCTCTCGTGCCTACCTCATCGGCAGAGATGAGACAAGAGCAATGCACATTATCAAAGAATTGCACCAGATAAAACCGGAGTCACAAGTCACTTTCATCAAATCAGACGTCTCTCTGTTGCGTGAGGTAGATGATGTGTGCAGTGCCATTCAGCAGAAGGAGGATAAAGTCAATATCTTATTTCTGAGCCCAGGGGTAGGGACAACGAACGGTCGTGACGGTATGATGATCCTACTTCGAATCAAGCCACCAGCCTGATACTGATCCTTCTTATCTGAAGAGACCGACGAAGGCCTAGACAGAAAACTGAACCTTCACTATTATTCCCGGATGCGATTTGTGACAAATCTCCTACCGCAACTTATGAAGGCTGGTGACAGCAGTGAGCATGGGCTGCCACTGTCTCGCGTAGTCTCGGTTCTTGAAGCCGGAGGCGAAGCTGCTCTTCAACTTGATGATCTCTCTCTTAAAACTCACTATTCCGTTCGTAATTGCGCAAAACATGCAATCACCATGAACTCTGTTTCAATGGAGCATCTAGCTGCATCTTACCCACAGATCTCGTTTATCCACTCTTTCCCAGGAGTTGTTAAGACACGCCTTGACCGAAACTTCAGCACTGCTACTAAGTATGCTATTACCGCCTTGATGGTTCTCGCCAGGCCATGGGTGACTGATTTAAACGAAAGTGGAGAAAGACATCTGTATGCCGCGTCGAGTCCACGGTTTCCTCCACAGAAATACAAGGATGGTATACCTGATGCTGCGGAAGGTTCTGATGGTCACCCTGGGAGTGGGTTTTATCGACTTAGTTCAACCGGGTCGACATATAAACCCAGCAAGATCATGGAGGTTTACCGTGCGGAAGGGGTGAGAAGTTCGATCTGGCAACATACACTTGATGTCTTTGCAAAGGTCCGTGGTGCACCAGACGTTGAGCCATGATGCTAGACTGTACTTCATAGGACGGTCTTCACTGTTACTACAGTGAGGAACATGTAAATGTGCAACATCAGATTACATAAAGTTCAGTTTCAGTTTCTTTAGCCCTCGTCTAGCTCTCCAATAGTTACTGTGCACGATGATGTCTGGACACCCCTTGATGACCCACGACCACTTCTGAGCGAACACCTCCGAGACTTCCCAATTCTGCGGAAGCCAGGGATCACCCCAGACCATGACCCCAATATCGCCAGTGGTGGGGTCCATCATATCAGTACACAGCTCGCAATCGTCGAATGACTCATCGGCCATGACAAGATTATCCCGCATTTGCGGAAACGGGAAACAATCTAGCCAGGGATGATGAGGTATTAAGGATTGAATAGCGGTGGGAAGGAGAGCAGCTGGGATACTTTCCTTATCGCAGGGTCCCGGCATATGAGTACTGAAGGGAGAGATGACGTCCTCTTCCATTGCATCCATGCGTAATCCAAGGGCTGCCATATTATCCAAAAAGGCACGGAGAACGTTGAATTTGCTCAAGGTAAATAGATGGTCGAGGCATGGATCTGCGGCATAGTATCTTTCATACGCTTCTGTGTTGAAGCGCGTCATCATTGCTACCGCCTCTGAGAACGTTGTGGGTCGAGGCATCTGTTGCGGCCCTTTGACTTGGTCTGGCCGTGGAAGTATCAATGCATAGCGCCGCGAGTCTGCCTTGTCATTCTTGGACTGCAAAAGAAGAGCCTTTTGCCGGGCATGGCGCTTTCTTGCTCCTATAAAGGAGTTAGTTTGTGCCGAGGTTGGGTTGTGAAAATAATCAACAAAGGTCGTAAGCTACAGAATAATAAAATGCCGTGATAGAGAGTCAAGGTGTGCGTCCAGGGGACCTACGCAAAGCACGTTGGTTGAGTTTATTCTGCAGCCTCTTCCGAAGAGCAGGATCTGTGATCCCAGTCCAGTCGTCGTCCTGCCGAGGGATCCGCTCTTGCGAGGACACTAGACGAAGCTCGAGGGGTGATGTGGAGACAGTATCATTCATGTTGTCCTGTGAATGGGTAGTAATTATCACACATATACCTGCAAGAGGATGGAAGAACGAAAGGGGCGCAAAGAGTCAAGCTGCAGACGGCTCCGATTGCGACTCCACTCGACTGCCTGGTGGCAAATGTGGATCACTAAACTCAGCACGCACCATGTTTATGAAACGGATCCTTTATCCACATCCACCATCTGTGGGATCCATGGATGCAGCCGGATGACAGATTTTCAGCCAATCACCGACAATTGGGTATATAGTTCGAGTTAATGAAGTAACTAAGTATATACTCCTATACCCCTGCACTGCAATAGTCGCTAAAAACTGTGTCTTTGTGGAAAGACTTTGGATGTTGAGTGAGGAGCTAGTGAAGCAGAAATTCGACTTTCAGATCCACACGGGACATGCAAAGCCCTGTACAATGCCAGCGTAGTTAAGGCTAGACAGAATACTGAGGATTTAACAAAAGACTTCATTTCTTGCAAATCAAGGTTTAAGGCATTGAAGAAATATACAAACATAAAATAGCAATACATAATTAATATTACGCACCTATTACACACACACACACACACACACACACACACACAAAAGAAAATGCAATCTCTAGAAAGTTATCTCGCTATGTCCTGAAAGCTCGCCCTGGACCCACCTAAACAATTCTTCCTGAAGATCATGATTCTGGCTCAGTTTAGAACCAGATTCCGCCTTCCCAATAGGCCCATAGTACTGTCCGTGTTTCGCGTCGGGGCTTACAGCCGCGAAAATTTGCGAAAGGGCGCCCTTTTCGACTGGGGTTCCAGCCAAGAAAATCGCGGCATGGAGGAAGGGTCTGAGAAAAGTCCCCGTTGAGGCATGGTGGAGGTTCGTGGCTACCATACCCGGGTGGACCGGGATAATCTTGACTCCCGCTTCCCTCTCCGCCAAAGCTCTAGCATAGTGAAGATTGGCGAGTTTGGACGTCGTGTATCGCTCAGTAGTATGTCGGTTTGGGGCGCTCGTTCGAAGCTCATCAAAGTTGTAAACGTCAGTGGGCGCGCGGGCGTGAGCGGCAGACGAGAGCATGACCATACGGGTCTGGCTATTCACTTTTGCCGTCTTGAGCAGAGTTGGTAGAAGCAGCTGGGTCAATAAGGCTGGGCCCAGGACATTGGTGCCGAATTGAATCTCGTATCCGTCCTTGGTGACATCCTCTGGGGTCATCATGATGCCGGCATTGTTGATCAGAATGTCCAAGCGGGACTCTTGACGAAGGAAGTCTGCCGCTGCTGCTTTGACGCTTTCGAACGATGCAAGGTCGAGCTGTAAGGAACGGATGTTGGTGGACTTTGGATTGTGCTGTTTTAGCTCCGCAATGGCTTGTTCAGCCTTGGGTTGGGATCGGGCGGCGAGATAGATAGTAGCCGGGTTATGTTGGCTGAGCTGGCGAATGGTTTCATAACCAAGACCCACGTTGCCTCCAGTGACGATTATAACCTGGCCGTGGAGATCAGGAATGTCCTGACTGCTGAATGTAGGCATGATAGGGTTGACTCGGCACTGCGCTGGGAGTTTGTCGTGGGAAAGTAAAGTAGGTTAAGCTAAAGAACAAGTGTGGTACAATGAGAAGAAACCGAAGGTTGATGGTTAGGAGACACAGGTCTGGCGACAAGAGTTTTCCTTTAGAGCCACTACTTGACTCCTTTGGCCGTGCTTCGTTATATAGGCACAGAGTGCCCTCTAGCCAGAATCTGGCCAGAAACCTTTCGTCAAAATCCGACCGGTAAACTACTTTCTGCATCAACATCATCTAGTATAGTTGCGCAGCGGATATGATGATTGGTTGAAATTGTATCATCCAACTACATCCATGGATCATGGATGGTATCCACTATCAGGTATTTGCTCATTGATTATTGGATGAGTAGGTATGGATCCACCAGTTAGTACTGGATTGATGTTACTCGAATTTCATTAACGATTGGTTGAAAATCCGTCATCCAATGAATGTACAATCGCCCTACCTATGCTTAGCAATTTCAAATAACAGGGTAGACGAAGCTGCATTCGAAATGTCACTGTGGCGATGCAGATAATTTTGGCTAGCTGTGTTACTGGCGATGATGATGCCAAAGGCAAAGTTCGTAGGGCATTGCTGTGATTCTGATCAATGGCAGTCTATGGCTTCTCGGAGTAAAGCTGTAAACAAGCCTGGCTAACCTCTAAATAGTGCTATCATACTTGACTTACTATACGGATTACCTCCCGCCAAAATACCCTCTGGTAAGCCTCATATAAATAGTGATGAGGAGAATATCTGCAAGTTGGTTATTGGTGTTATTGTGTAAACTCATTGGATTATATTCATCATTAGGGTCAACGTGTCACATGAGCTCACACGACTGTCAAACAAACGGCCCCAACTCTTGGATACTCACGGGGATAGGGCCGTCGAAAGCATCTAGACTCGATATTGTATCTGCGAGTGTTCAAGTGACCGTAGTACTAAGATCGTGGGGCAAGAGCTGTCTGTCTAGATCGCATCTCGACTATAGGGTCATGTAATTTGGCAAATATATGGAGCAATTGATGCGGCGACAAAAGTACCATAACGACAACCAGCATCCACGTTGGGGAAAGTCGATCTCTAACTTAGTGTCTTCTACAGCGTTGACCGTTGACGCTAGTCGCTTTGGCCCAATCAGACTGTCAGTTTAAATTAACTATCCGAGTCTAATCGCCCGAATGTTACGCTACACTACGCACCCAAGTGCAGATGGTTCCCTCACATGTTAGGTAATGCTCCACTAAACGTTGCGATTAGTGGCTCTTTGCAAATCAGACCGGCACAAGTGGCAGCGTAAAGTAAAGAAAAGTGGGCACGATGCCACCTTGATCGGTTTATCACACCATTCGAGTTACTCCCCGGTCCACTGACAGGGATATCTCGAGGACGAAGCCTCGGGAAGGGCAGCTGCTTTAAACCACAACGTCCGCCCTCTAAGATGAAAGAAAAAAGTCTTAAATCATGTCTGCTTCAGTTCCATTTGCTTCTTTGCTGAGAAAAATGTCCGAAGAAACGTCCCAAAAAGCTCACTATTCGTCTGTACTCGGAGCAGATCCTTTACTAATCGATGTACGCGCCTCAATGCAGGGTCTTTATGTGGTTGGCTGACATGGCCCAGGATAACTCCTCCGGCGGAGGAAATAATGCTGGCGATGAATACTCGTTCGTTCTCTGTTTCTTCTGGAGGATCAATAAACACCAGCAGAGAGCATAACTAACAGCGCATTGCAGAGCTCTCACCTCGGCAAGTGGGTTGACCTCAATGAGCGCTAGCATTACCGATTATAGGTATGACCTCCTGATGCTTGCCCCACAAACTCTGAACGTTCGCCTGGCTGAAACGGTGTCTTTGACATGATTAGATATGAGGTATGGGCAGGAAACACATTAGGTAGTGGGTTTAAGCTAATCAAATCTTAATAGAATGGACGTCGCTATCACGCTTATCGTGAAGGAATATATATAGGGGTAGATAGCGCATCGCATAACTAACCCATCATACGGATTGCTAAGTCTCCAATAGCCGAATGACGAAGCAGAACAAGACCGCATGGGCCTGGTGCACCATATATATTCTTTATTGCTGGAACGAAAGCTTCATCTGGCGCCTCTTGACGAGAGCCCCAAACGTGTTCTTGATCTGGGCACTGGGACCGGACTTTGGGCCATAGATTTTGCGGAGTAAGGATGCATAATTATCGCCCATGTTCTCATGCGTTAACATCCACACCACCTTATAGCGAACACGAAAATGCTCAGGTTATTGGTAACGATTTAAGCCCTATCCAACCGAAGTGGTATAGAGTCTGTTCCTTTCTCCCCCCTCTTCACTACTGTAATTCAAGGAGTGATTAGAGCTTATGCTTTTTCCAGGGTACCGCCGAATTGCCAGTTTGAGATAGACGACTTTGAGTCAGACTGGCTGTATAAAATGCCATTCGACTATATCCATGCGCGTGAACTGTCAGGGTGTATAGGCAACGTCGACAAGCTTTTTCGGCAAGTATTTGACCATACAAGCTCTGGCGGCTACTTTGAACTCCAAGCTGTCAGCGCCCATTTCTTGTCCGATGATGACACCGCCGAAAAGGCTGTCACTGCTCAAGAGTGGATGAGACAAATCCGTGAGGGTGGTAGAAAGTTCGGTAAGCCGTTGGATGACGCTTGTCAGTGGAAACAGAAAATGGAAGATGTTGGCTTTGTGGACGTTACAGAAACGTTACTTAAGGTTAGTAGGCGAACTGTATACCAGTGTATCATTCTAACTCGGCCTGGAATACAGATACCCCTAGGTACTTGGCCTAAGGATGCGAGAATGAAAGAACTCGGGAAGTTTGGGTTCGTTGGGGAGCTGCAAGCCATTGAGGCTTACACGCCTGCACTTTTCACGAGAGTCCTTGGTTGGAGTGAAGAGGAGATGCAAGTATTGATGGATAAGGTTAAGAAGGAACTCTTCGACCGATCACTGCATCTATATCTTCCAGTCCATGTCGTCTATGGTCGGAAGCCTTGATGTCACGACGTCGTAAGTTTTTGGTTAATACTGTACATACATACATACAGTCGCTTTGACATATATATATACACTCGCTGACTTGATATTGGAATCAATGGCCAAGGAGCATGGCAATCTAGCCAACAAAACTCAACAAACTGTAGCTAGTAAGGAGGATTGACATTATTAACAAGGTAATTAGAGAGTTGTTAGGAGGATGTAAAAAACCCATTGCCGATGTGACTCCCGCTGTCGGAATGGTAACTTACAATCGATACGTGACATTTCCGATGACTATCCGTACCGTTTTTATCTAATCGATCTGATCTTGTTCTTAAGATCGACCTCGAAAGTGTTCCAATGGGTTATACCATTCTACTTATAGGTGCAAGTCGGGACCTAATTCATAGTGAGAGATCAAAGCCCACTCTGAAAATTGACCTAGAACTTGAACTCATCCGATG
Source organism: Aspergillus nomiae NRRL 13137 (assembly GCF_001204775.2). Lineage (NCBI taxonomy): Eukaryota > Fungi > Ascomycota > Eurotiomycetes > Eurotiales > Aspergillaceae > Aspergillus > Aspergillus nomiae. Next base: position 60,532 of record NW_015378134.1, on the reverse strand, counting down.
CAAGGCCCCAAGTTGTCTCCATTCCCCCGCGGGGATGAGGGTTCTTCCCTCCGCGATACTGTAGTTTGAATACAGTGCCATACGCGGCAGTACCCCAAACCTCAGCCGGCGGTGGGCCCGGCTTCGGAAGGCGGCAAAGCGGTCTGCGACGACCAGGCGGATAATCACTTTGTCGGCTTTGTATCTAACCGAAAATGTAGCTGGTTATCGACCATCATGTTGGGGTCGGAGCTGGGGTCGCTACGGTGGTGGCGCCGCTATGGATCTCTTTTTATTGCCCTCTCTTCTTCTTCGTCTTCTTTCTTTTTCCTTTCCTCAGTTTCATACTCACCGCGGTTTTGAGTCCATTGTCAAAGGTTGGTCGGCACGATGTCGCGACCTTTCGTCTCTATGTTCCGCCCAGTAGGGCGGCGGAACTTCTCCGTCTCAACTTCAAGAAGAGCAATTGATAAACTATGCGAATCAGCTCAGGAAGCCGTTAAGGACTTGAAAGGGTCCTCTACTCTCCTGGTTGGAGGATTTGGTTTCTCGGGTGTGCCCAATACTTTGATCAACGCTGTGCGTGATCGTCCGGAGGTCACTGATTTGACCGTGGTCTCCAACAATGCCGGCATGCCGGGTGCTGGTCTTGGTACGTTGCTAAAGGAAGATGGCTGCGACGCCAGCAGGATGTCAGCTAATACCAAACAGGACAGTTGCTGGAATCCGGACAAATCGGTAAAATGATTGCTTCGTTCATTGGTGAAAACAAGGTCTTCGAAAAAATGTATCTGAATGGTGACCTCGCATTGGAACTTACTCCCCAGGGTACCATTGCTGAAAAGTGTGCTGCTGGTGCAGCTGGTGTCCCTGCTTTCTATACCCCCGCGGCTTATGGAACAATTGGTCCGTCTTCTCGAACTTCTTTACCTTTGCTAGGCCAGACGAGCTGACAGTAAACAGTGCAAACTGGTGAACTCCCCGTACGTTACAACAAGGATGGCACTGTGGCGGAAACGTCCAAGCCTAAGGAAACCCGCGAATTTAACGGCAAGAACTACATTTTGGAAGAGTCTATTTTCGGTGACTACGCCCTGGTTAAGGTCCACAAGGCCGATAAGCTTGGTAACTGCCAATTCCGCAAGGCGATGAACAACTTCAACGAGGCCATGGCCAAGAACGCCAAGTACACCATTGTTGAAGCAGACCACATTGTCGAAGTTGGAGAGATCGACCCCGAGGATATCCACCTGCAGGGAATCTACGTCAACAAGGTCATTCAGAGCCAGGGTGAAAAGCAGATTGAAAAGCTCACATTCGCCAAGGACCCTAGCGAGATGCTCAAGGCCGGTGAGTCCGTTCTTGATCTTCTTCCTTTCTTCAACATAATTTCATTTCTCACAATCACCTAGGTTCCGGTGAAGCCACCGCCCGTCGTGAGCGTATCGTCAAGCGTGCTGCCAAGGAATTCCGCGACGGAATGTATGTCAACCTCGGTATTGGAATGCCCCTGATCGCTCCTTCGTATCTCCCTGAAGGCGTGGAGGTTGTCCTCCAGGCCGAGAACGGTATTCTGGGACTTGGTGGTTACCCTAAGCCCGGTGAGGAAGACCCTGACCTCATCAACCCTGGTAAGGAGACTGTCACTCTGGCCAAGGGTGCTTCTGTGTTCGGCTCTCAAGAGAGCTTTGGTATGATTCGCTCTGGACGTATTGATCTTACTATGCTTGGTGCTCTCCAAGTGAGCCAGTATGGAGGTAGGTCTTCGACTGTGTTCCTGAATTCTCCGTCACCCTCTAACAGCTGCCCATAGATCTCGCGAACTTTATGCTTCCTGGTAAGGTGAAGGGTGTCGGTGGTGCCATGGACTTGGTCGCCAACCCCGAGAAGACCAAGGTTGTTGTGACTATGGAGCACGTCGACAAGAAGGGCAACCCCAAGATCTTGCCTGAGTGCTCTTTCCCCCTGACTGGCCCCCGCTGCGTGTGGAAGATCATCACTGATCTGGCCGTCTTTGAAGTCAGCCCCACTGAGGGTCTGACCCTCGCCGAGCACGCTGAGGGTGTCACTGTTGAGGAGATCCGCAGCAAGACCGCCGCTCCTTTCAAGGTTGCGGATGACTTGAAGCCCATGTTGTAATTATAGATATCCATGCACATATAGAACGTTCAATTGATTTCGGTTTTGCTACGAAGAGGTCTCAATATTATTAATCATTTCCTGCTCTTATGCCGTCGACGCTGGAAACGGTTGTCCGATTTGTATTTGGCATTCAAAATCAAGTCATCACTCATCGCGCATGACCCACTACGCCTCAATCTCTCACTGGCCTCAGTCGCTATAAGTCATTGGTCTCTGGCTGCAACTCGAAGTCATGGGTTCTGAACATGCACGTAGTGCAGGCATAAGCTTATAAAGTTTGACATAAACCTGATACGGAAAAGAGACACGTGGGAGTTATGACAAAAAGCACTTCTACCTCATCGCTCCCGTATCACGACTAGCAAGTGTCTCCTTGTCATACTCGGCCTAATCATCCTGCCAATCAAATGTTTATTCAGTCCATGCAATTCAATTCATGCAACAGTTGCCTTCTTCGTTAATCTGCAGCACCGCCGACGCCGACCCTATAGTTTTCTTGTAGGTAGATAGTCTACAATCATTATTTCTATGAAGACCAGAAAACTGTGCCTCAAGTGGCCAGATTCTTTCTTCTCAGAAAGTAAATTTGAGTACCCGATGCACTGACCCTCAACCAATGCAGTGGCGAGGACTTATGGACTACATCATCCGACCCACTCATGCATGAGCGTCAGGTCGATTCTTTTCCGGAATTCAAGAAAGCTAGTTGACATGAAATATATCCAATGCAACGTGGTATAGCGGCACTTTAAACCTTGGAATAACCAGGCCTGTTGCTGACTTTCCTGGTTGCTCGACGCTCAACATCCTGACGTCGCTCATATCCATCTTGATTGAAGCTTTACTCTCAATCCCCATCCCTCAATAAGCAATATCATTCGCCCGTTATTGGACAAAGAAAGGCGAATATACTTGTTATTGAATGAGATACAGTTCCTCAAATGTCGATCTGGGTGACTATGAGAGAAAAAAAATCAATCCAACAATTTTGCGTCTTGAATAATAGCACATTCCATCATAGGTGATCATTGAGCATGAAAATGACGAATGCCGCCATGGTCAAAGCATGTATGGAGTACTATAATGCAGTCGAAAAGACATATAAGGTCGTGGAGGGTTTCGAGATACTGTACAGGGTGTCCAGAGCAAAACCTTGAAAACGAGCATTGCAACTTTTGACAGCGACAGCATTGACATCCATTATCATTGATTATTTACCTGCTTTATTCCTCTATCCAAGGCATTCGCCCCTTATTGCATCCATCGAAATGGATCGTTACCTTTCCACTCACGTTAGCCAGAGGCCGAACGCCATCGCCATCGAAGACGATACCCAGAAATTGACCTATAAGGACCTAGGACGAGAAGTCGACAAGCTAGCCTTGGTATTGAATAGTTACGACTTGAGCCCCGAGGAGCCGATTTGCATCATAGAGGGAATCAACTCCAAACTAGTCATTGCCCAGCTTGCGGTCATCAAAGCAAGATTGACCTGTGTGCCGATCGAGCCATCGACGCCCAAGCTTCGTCTGAATGATATGCTCGCTGATATCGGAGCCAAATATATTCTTTCTGACAAGGAAGACATTGCCAATAATATCGATCACACAGTGATTCCTATAACAAGCCAGAGTCCTCATGTTACTTCCGATGTGCGAAAAGACAGCCAAGTAAACGGTTCGGTCCATGACCCAGACCACGAATATCGCAGCCATATTTTGTTCACATCAGGATCAAGTGGAAGACCCAAGGCTGTTCAGATACCAGAAAGAGCTATTATTCATCTAGTGACTAAAACAGCTTGTACGCCGCTGGAACCCTCTGACCGCGTTGCACTTATCAACAACCCTGGCTTTGATATTTCTCTCTTCGAAGTGTTCGGTCCCTTGGTCGCAGGCGCAACAATGGTCCCCGTACCTCGCATGGTTGCGACTGATCCGTTCGCGTTCCGAGAGTTCATCGCAGAGAAAGCTATCTCGGTGATATTCTTGACGGCGGCGTTACTTTCTATTACTGGCTTCACCTGTCCTACGGCTTTCCGCGGTGTTCGACTTGTCTTGAGTGCCGGAGATGTGCCCAGTGTGGCTGCCGTAAAGGCCATCATGAAATCCTCTGCACCTCCAAAACATCTCTGGAATACATATGGCCCAACAGAAACAACAACGTACTCTACTATGCACGAAATTAAAGCTGAAGAGCTCCAGCATGATTCCTTAGCCATTGGTGGGCCAGCTGGGGAAACTGAATTGTGCCTTGTAAATGCAAACCTGAAACCCGTTACGAAACCCGGTGAGGTAGGCGAGATCCTTCTTGGGGGCCCCGGTATGACCACAGGATATATCAACCGCCCGGAGGAGAACAAAAACAGCTTCGTCACCCTACATGGAATCGAATATTACCGAACCGGCGATCTAGCAAGGTATCGTGTAGCTACACCTGACGTCCTTGAGTTTGCTGGCCGCGCAGACCATCAAGTAAAACAGGATGGTTTCCGCGTGGAATTAGGAGAAATCGAACAAACCCTCCATGCAAGCGGGTTGTTGTCCGGTGCTGTCGTACGGCAAATTACTTCACCAGATGAACACAAAGAGCCGTTCCTTGTTGCATTCGTGATACCTGCTATTGCTAATACAGTTCGTGCACGTACACTCTCTGAATACCTCAAACAGAGATTGCCATCCTATATGGTTCCGAGGGATTTTATCTTTTGCTCGGAGTATCCCATGACGGCGCATGATAAGGTCGATCGGAAAGCATTGGAGCAGCAGTATCGAGAGAGTCGAGAGAGGCAAGGGGTCGCCAATGGCGAACAGACAAATGGCCATGGAAGTGGCACTGCAAGTATCGTGAAGTCTCTCTGGTCATCCTTGCTGAGCAGGGACAACATCGACAACGAGGATGACTTCCTTGCACTTGGAGGAACGTCTCTTCAGTGCGCCGCTCTGATAAATAAACTGAGGCATCACTTAGGAAAGACGATCTCCATGCGATCACTTCATGAGAACTCACGACTTTGTGATCTGGTTAATTACCTTGACGAATTTGCTGAAGGAGGAAATGCACCGGTCGAAGCAGACAAGTGGATCGCACACTCCAAGATCGCCGACTCTCTGCATGCGGTGCCTGATTGGCAAGCAGAAAATGAAGGAAAAGTATTCATATCAGGTGTCACTGGATTCCTCGGTGTCAATTTTCTGAGCCGATTCCTGCGGATGCCTACAGTCAAAGAGATCGTGTGCGTCGCACGGGCTAAAAACGGCATTACACCTCGAGACAGAGTGGAGGCGACGTTGGAGCAATATGATCTCTGGGACCAATCGAAATCACATATGCACAAACTAAGAGTCTTGACTGGAGATATATCTCTTGATTTACTTGGGCTCCCAGCAGAGCAGTTTGACTGGCTGGCCAACTGGGCAAGTGTGGTCTTCCATCTGGCGGCCAAAGTTAACTTCTGCGATCCATACCAAGCCCATTTTGACTCTAATACACTGGGAACGAAGAACATGTTAGATCTTGCTGCTAGTGGACGGCGAAAGGCCTTCCACTTCATGTCCAGCATCGACGCATGGGGCCCAACAGGCTGGTATTCGGGACCCGTAGGTGCCTCGAAGACGAGCCTCTTGAGCGCCACGTTCGAGGCTTATCCTTCGACATCGGCTATGCCCAAAGTAAATGGGTCTCTGAAATGATGGTCCGTCGAGCTCGCGACCGTGGTCTTCCCACTGCCATCTACCGGCCTGGATTCACCGTCGGTGACTCCCAAACTGGGGCTGGTAATCCGGATGACTTCTTTGCACGCTTGATAGTCGGCAGTATCAAACTGGGTGCATTCCCGGTTCTTCCACGCCAGAGAATGGAGTATGTGACTATAGATTACGTACTCGATGCTACCCTTCATATCGCCTCTCGTAACGAAAACCTCGGCAGATCATACAGTCTGGTTGCTCCCGACCCGAAAGACTCGGTGAACCTCGAACAGACTGTTGATGTAATCAGGAAGCTCGGATACCCATTGAAGCATATCCCCTACTGGGACTGGGTTCGCATGCTACAGAGAACTAGTGATATGGATAATCCCTTGCTCCCTGTGATGCCACTACTCCAGGAGCCTGTGTTGAATGGAATCACCAGGTTTGAGACAAGTAGGGATACGCCTCACTATGATAGCTCCAACACTGTTGCTGCCCTGAAAGACGCACCGAATATTCAATATATGCCATTCGATTCCAAGATGCTGGGCAAATTCATTGATTTCTGGGAGAGCAAAGGATTTTACAAGATGCCACATATTGGTAACTGATGATGGCATTTCGAACTATTGCTACCCAGTACCGTCTTTCGCGTTTCCATGAGATGGTTAGTCCAGAACCGTTGTTGAATCAGATATGCATGCTACCTCCTTTTCTGTGAATTTTATTGTCCCAGTAAAAGAAATACCGTCTCCACATAGACAGGCCTTTCTTGTCCTTCTTTCGTCATTGTCGTGGTTAGTATTTTATGTTTTTCCAATATTAGCATAGTGTTCATCCTCAAAGGGACCCTCAAACTACAATGAGCATAACTAGCGAGACTCGTTACCTTTCGGGTTACTGCATTCTTAGATAGATTCCCGAAATAGAAAAAGGTCATTCAAGAATATGCCCTACTATCATACCCTCATAGTCGTGCATGGTGTGATTGGGACAGCGGTATAGATTGATTCATGGTATAATGTCCCCAAGAGATGTATATCCAATCAATCGTATGTATTGGTAGGTCTCTGGTGCCCTACGATACATTACCTCTCTATCTCTCTGGACTGAATCCAGGACCATAAGTACAAACTTCCAGAAGATATGTCCCAAATGCTATCCGATATTGAAGACTGGGGAAACCATTTCTTAGTTTAGTCGAAGTCTAGCGAATATTACAGATTCACAGTTGTGTGATGGAAATCTGACTGTCGATACGACAACCCTTAATCTAGTTTTAGATAATGTGATAGTGGGATGTACAGCCTTGCATGGAAGTCATAAGAGGAGTAGTCGTAAGGGGTAGCGGAGAGGAAAATGTCTACATATGTAGTGTATCATAGGGCAAGCTATAATCACAAGACACTAAGATTGAACTTCAGAACTGAATACTGACAGCCATAGTATACTCCAGTACTGCTTCTAAGACAAAATCCTCGATCAAAGCATCAACGTTCTCGGATCCATCTACTGGTCAAGGCAGAGGGAGGTCTACCACGCAGCTCCTGTCCCTCATAAGTAATGAACTTGCCCGAAGTGGTCTCCCGCGTAGCCCCATCAATCACCTGCAACATTCCCTTGACGCTATTGTCAATCGTCTCAGGGGGCCCAGCTTCGTAACCCCACTGCTGAGCGACAAAGTCTCCCGCCCGCGTCTGTACCCATCCCGGGTGTAGCGCCACGGCAATCAAATTGGGGTGCTGGGCATGAAGTGCGCGCGTGAGCCAGTTTCCCGCTGCACGGCTAGGCCCATAGGCACCGCCCGGGACGGGTTCCTGGCCGCCGATGGAGCCGACGGAAGAACTAATGTTGATGAGCTTGGGCGTCGCAGCGGACTTTTGGAGCAAGGGCCATAGTCCCTGGAAGACGAGCAAGGGAGCAATTGTGTTTGTTTCAAAAGATGCCCGCAGGTCTTCAGCCGAAGTCAAGGCGGCCGGCGCCATGGGCGCTGCGTACCCGGCGTTGCAGATGAGGACGTCAATGCGGTCTACCCTAGTGGCTGCATTGAAGACTTCGATGACCCTTTCGGGTGCAATAGCCGATGAGAAGTCGAGCTGGAATATGTAAAGGCTGCTCTGCTCGCCTGTGGTGACAGCTTGGGTCTCCGCTTTAAGACTGGTGGCTGCCTCCTCATTGCGGACAGAAGCAATGACTGTGGTAGCTGGTCGTGCCAGGAGCGATTTGACTAGGCCAAGACCAAGGCCTCTGTTTCCGCCAGTGACAACGTAGACTTTGTTGCCGGATGCCATGGTTAACGTAGTAGACAGAAGACAGTGGCACGGTGGAATCTATGGAATGGGTACCAGAGTGAAGTGAGTGGTGACTCGGAAAGCAGTGGTTCGTTTCCCTGTGTACTAAGGTAAAGGGGGGAAAGGAAAGACAAAGGGGCGGTCCGGGGGAGAGGCCAGGGTTTATATAGTTGGGTACATCTCCCAGTCCTTCTTTGCTTACTTTTCATCTGCACTAAGCACACTTCTCTTGTCAGAACTTAGGGTTTCTCAGATTGGATTGGTCGGTTGATCTACTAGCAGTAGAACATTCCATCTCGTTTCTGTTTCTGCCTCATAGTTCTATAAGACGCTAGGGCACACCCTGCAGCAACCTGATCTACATCACAGTATACATATGCGTGATCTAGTCAGCGTTCACACCTCCTGCAGTGGAAGTCGAGGTGCCAACATCATCACCCCACCTTTGGGAACCCTAGTGGCCTTGATGCCTGAGACATGCACCGCCCGCTTGGGTGGCCTAGGCTTTCAAGTGGCTTTGCAAACAGCGGATACTTTGAGAGGCTTTTGTGTGTTGAGAATTGTCTATTGTCTCTTGGGTTTTTTTAGGTATGAGTTTCTTGTCATCGTCGAAGTGCAGAACGACGAATGGGGCTTTTAGGACATTATAATATTGAAGGACCATCATTCATATTTTAGAGTATTCGTTATTCGTAGCACCCATGCTCATGAAAAGTACCTCCATCCTACCCTTATCCACGCACAATATCATAGTCGCCGGATAAGGAAATGTAAAAGGAACACGATAAACCTCCAACAAAAGCAAGTACCTTCCTTTCCCTGGTTGTCCCGTGCAAGCACTCAGTCAGATGCAAAGAACTGCATGGTAGATAGTACTCAGTAACCTCTACGCAGAAGGGTTGCCTGTATATAGTCCCTATTTTCTCGAAAAAGAGGATGACATGCTGCAATCAGAGTACATCCTCAAAAGCCTCCCTGAGGCAGAGATCATGGATAAGCTAATTTATGTTGTATATTGCGAGATTTTGAAGGGAAGGTGCTGTAAATATTCACTTCTCACGATATAAAGCTGTCATAAGACCTGCAACGATCTCTAGCAGCTGTACATGCAGATTGTAGTGAGCACTAGGTTCCCAAAATAACCTAGAAGAGTTTAGGGTATGCTAAGTTGCTTAACCAGTCTCCATATCAAGTGGTGGAGTGGAAACTGTGGAGACGGAAAGGTCGGGCGTCCGCGGCAGAATGTTCGGGGATCATGATGAAACAGGACAAGATCCGTACCCGTAAGCTAGGGCTTAGGGTACGTCACGTGCAAGTACCAGACATCACGTGGGCCACTTGGTTGCTAAGCGAGAAATGGTGAAATTGAGTGTCATCGCCTCTTCCGACCAACCGGACCTTTCAGCGATCGTCAGCCAGCAACAACGAAAAATCGCAACCAGTATGTTATTCCGTCGTTTAAGTGGTGTCGTTATATTGATCTCGGGATCATGAGCTAATTTGTTCCTTTTTTCGCGCGTCTACAGTGCAGATGTAGGTTTCTCTCGTTCTCCGCACCATAGTGAACCTTTAAATGCCGCCGATGCGACCCAGAACCGGCTACGAATGAGATGACACGAACGATGACGGGGAAACTGTTACTGACAAGATTCCGATGATAGTTTCGTCAAGACCCTCACGGGTAAGACCATTACCCTCGACGTTGAGTCGAGCGACACCATCGACAACGTCAAGGCCAAGATCCAGGACAAGGAGGGTATCCCCCCCGACCAGCAGCGTCTGATCTTCGCCGGTAAGCAGCTTGAGGATGGCCGCACCCTGAGCGACTACAACATCCAGAAGGTATGAAGGATCCCATTCTCGAGGTGATTGATTTGGAGGTGGCCATTTCGTGATCGGATATGAAGAACGTGCGATGCGGTTTTGCTAGCGAGGGAGGTGTAGCAGATCAAACCGCACGGGTATCATATTGGGAACGAAATTGAGTCTCGGAATTTGGATATGCATTGTTGAATGAAAGGACCGGTCGGCTGATGGGCATCAACTTTATAGGAGTCCACTCTCCACCTCGTCCTCCGTCTCCGTGGTGGTATCATCGAGCCTTCCCTTAAGGCCCTCGCCTCCAAGTACAACTGCGATAAGAGCATCTGCCGCAAGTGCTACGCCCGTCTTCCCCCCCGTGCCACCAACTGCCGTAAGAAGAAGTGCGGTCACACCAACCAGCTCCGCCCTAAGAAGAAGCTCAAATAGACGATTCCTATCTATCTTGTTACGGTTTTTCTACGTTGCTGTGGTGGAGACTTGCTGGGGGTTATGAGTCGATTGCACCCTGGGAGGTTTTGTACGGCGTTAGAATGATGAAACATTACAGCCAAAGTCAAATGTTAATAGTTGACTCCCTCTCGGATCAAGTTGCAATCAAAAGAATTGTAAAAATTCAATCTCGCTCATAATCCCTTGTGGGGTTAGGTACAGTTTTACAAAGACAATGAAAGACCATCGAACGTAGAAATGAAAACACGATGTCGATACATAATTTGGAATATGGCTCTGCTGCCCGAGCAGATCCATCAAGTCATCTAGCGGATCCAAGATACATTGGAATTGGGAGGAGCCTCAGGTCCCCTACATGCCCAACATGCGTCGCTTGTCGTCATCGTCATGCTTCTCGTCATCATGATCCTTCTCCTTGTCGTCCTTGTTCTTCTTGGAAACCGGGCTTCCATGCCTGCAAGTGTGATTGATCAGCAAAGGAACGGGGTATGAAGGCGGGTATTGAGGGGATTCTTACGCAAAGAATAGGATCTTGATCGCAATGGCGAAACCTGCATGCAGCACAACGACCAGAATCAGTAGAATCTTGCTGGCTTTAGCATCCGTAGCACTCAGCACAGGATACAAGTTACGCAGCAGGAAGAAGACGGTCCAGCCAAAGCCAACTCCAACAAGCGCCCAATTGAGCGCAGTCAGGGGGCTCCAGCTTACCAGCGCAACGGCAATCCAGATCAAATTCGAATATCCATACAACGCCCAGCACTCAATCAAGTCCGCAGTGGAGCTGCCGAACCAGCGCAGTGCACCCCACAGGGCAATTGGTAGAACGAACGTATATCCGTAGACCAAGCCTGCAGCCCCAGAGAGAAGCGTAAAGTCGTATGCGAAGTGCTCCTCATCGTTGTTTGAGAGCCATTGCGAGATAGTGCCGGTTAAAAAGAGGATCACGACCACGGTGGTGGCGATCCAAAATGGGCCGTACAGGTCGGCGTTGCCTTCCAGGACATCGAGGAAGTTACTGCGCGGGTACACTGCCGCGACGCATCGTCTTAGGACCTCGTTCGTATCGACATCAAAGAATTGCGCGTAATAATGGATCGACCACCAGGTATGCTTTGAAGGAGTGCCCCCAGGTGACCTGTCACGACCGCGGGAGGAACCTCCGCCGAGAAAAGGTGTCGAGTCCTGCTGCACTTTGGCATTGCGCTGATCATTTTCGAAATCTTGTAGGAAAAGTGTGTTAGTAATTCCTGTTGGCGAAATCCATGATGGCCTCCACATAGGTGAACAAACGTACTGGAGGGATGGAATTCTAGGTCCTCCTGAAGGTCGGTATGGCCAAGGTCGCCCTGGAGCCAGTATTAGATCGTCTCGAATCGAGCAAGCAAGATAATGAGAACGTACCTCGGTATCCGCATCTACAATCACATCATAGCCCCGGTTCGCCATGTTGGGCTGTTCGATATGTCTAGAGAGCTATGTTGGTATGAAGGTAGAGAGTTGTGGAAGAGTACACATCAGCGGCTGGCGGCATGGTCGTAATCAGCCACGCACTAGCCACCAATTTGTGGGACCCGCGGGTAGTAGCAGGTATGTCCCTATGTTTTGCTTAAGTTTCTACTATAAATGTACGCAGTAGTTTTCTTTCTACTAGTTTTCCGCTTTCCTCCAAATATGAAGGTGGCAATTTTTTAGGTAGCTTTTCTACTGAGATAATTGATCCGCAGTAGTATAATAATGTAATATTGTACATACAAACGCCGTTTTAACCCAATCGTCTCCCCACAAATTATGAAGTGGAAGAAGACTAGAAGCGCTCGTGAGATTGGAAAGCCAACTTGAATCGATTGATATACGACCATATCGTCGAGTCAAAGCCCTTCTTCCTCATCCATACTGACAAAGCACCAACCAAAATCGTGACGGCCACAGTTCCAATTGTTCTCCTGTGCTGCCACAAGAAACCAACCGCCTTCTTTTTCCGCTCTTCGTAGCGCAGTTGTCGCACTTGTCTATCAAAAAGATCTATAGCTTCTTCAGTTGTTTGTTTCTCGAAGATATCTCGAGTACTCTTCAGTACACTGATCTGCGGAATTTTCTTCCAAGCCCCGAGCGGGAGTGATTCTGGAGGGTAGTCATTGAAGAGTTGCACAGCGCTCGATATCAGACCTTCAAGATTTAGAGGACAGGGTAGCTTCGAGAGGGTGAAGTGTAGCATCTCAGGCTCATCTTCAGGGATTTCCAACAGCTCCTTCTTCCGGGAAAGAATAATAGCAACAAAAAGATAAATAGAAACAACTGGTTCCCGAGCCAGCAGGAAGTCAAATAATCGGGCGATGTCACTATACTCTTGAATATCATGAGCATACAATGTAAGAGTCGCTGCAAGCGCAAAGAATGGCTTGATATCCGCAATATGGCGCCGCAGGATAGGATCAGCTCTTTCCATGATTGCTGGGATGAGCTGGAGGTGTTTCACCGTCGGGGAAAGAGAGGGCAGCATATAGTCTCTTATCCGGAAGAGGGACAGCCGCGTAACCGCTGAGGCCGCTGTCCGCCCCCCAAGTACCAGGAGTAAAACTTGCACGATATCATGATAGCCTTGAAAATAGCAGAGCATTGGGTAATGCCGTAACACTTTTTTGATTAGATATGACAGTTCATCTTTCTTTGAAGCTAGCTCTTCGTCACTGCCTATAGGAAAGGTTTAGTGTATGTAGAAGCACGGGATGCAAGGATACCTACAATTAGGATAATAGACAAACGACCTGTTCACGTCGAGCTGGACTTGGTCTTCATCGACATGTGGCGGTAGGTCTTCCCAGTCCCCGAGCTCATGATCTCGGTCGCTTTGGAGAAGGATAGGCCCTATTCCTTAGTTTGTGAAGTGTGACGGCCATTCATGTTGGTGACTTACAAGCTAGTCGTCTAATGTCATCGCGAAGAAAACCACCTTCTGAAGTGGCATATGAGACCAGCGCATCCAAATCGCGCATCTCGCATGCCCGGCGAATCTTATCTTCCTTCTCTGCAATGCGAGCTGCAGCTTCCTCATTTTGAATTCGCTCCAAAACTTGAGATGCACTTTCAGATACAGAATCCTGTGCTGTTTCAAAACATGTCTCTGAGCCCTCACTCTCAGGTTTATCTTTGAATTCAGAACGATGGTCCATCTTTGGCTGGAACTGAAAAAAAAGAAAGAAATGATTCCTTCAGATGTTTGTTAACTCATAGGGGTAGCAAATAAAGACGGCAGTCGATTTAGGAATTAGGATTTATCAGTATTTCGTCTGGTAGGCTGACCATGGATGATAAAATGTATTGCTATTATTATAATTACCAGCTGGCAAGGGCCCCACGAGCTACATGCCAAGTCAGACCGATGCGGGATTGCGTTGATAGTTGACAGCGGGCATCAGGAGAAGATTGACATTTTAGCGCGGGCGGTTTGCATACCGAATGGACAATTGGACACAAGAAGGAGCTATGGAGTAGATGCAAGCTGAGTCTAAAGCGGACACATCACTGCAGGCCTCAGGCTAGAAGCTGCTATGTCCCGTGATTTGCTGTTCATCGGGTTTTATCCGATCCGCCCACCGCCCCAAAGACAGCAAACATGGCGTCAATCCATCAGCCCCTCTAAGACATGAAGTTGTTGTCAGCCTCTGGAGATACCCTGTTCCTCTCAAACAATGCTGCCATGACTTAATGTCACCGATTCTGCACTAAGAGGCCAGCACTGTGTATTTCGGTGCCCCAAAGGTGGTGCAAGAGTTCCTGTTGAACTTGGCCGCAGCTTGAGACGGACCCATGCGTTTCTTGGCAGTTGTACTCACAATTCCACATACTAGTTCCTTTGTTTGTTCCGCTCAAGCTTGGATGCTCAAAGGGGGGATGGTCCTGGCCTATTGAATGCATACTATTGGTACGGAGCACCCTTGTATGGCGATCTATATGTTGTAGTAAGTCCTCAGGTCTACTCGCCTTCCGAGGAGATGTTCTAAGTCATGCAAACAGGTACATTGCCCCTCAGTTAGAAATTCATCTGTTGCCAGGTGCTTGCTGCCTCGATCATCTGCGACGAGGAGCAGTTCATGGTTAAATACGTTCTGGTTTTTTTTTTCCGCTCGGGGCACGCCAAAATGAGATATTATTCTTATACAGCTTCAACCATGTTACATGAAGAACTTCTTCTTTGACCCCAACACCTTTCTATTCTTCACCAAGTCTGCTCTTCTTTTTGCTTGAACGAATTGTGCCACTGTGTGAGCATCGCGTTATCTGTGAAGGTCCAAGCGAAAACCTGGCTAAATAAAACCTACCGGTCTTCTCTCGAAGAGCTTTACTCACCTTTCTTGCATTGATTCTATTGCTTCCAATAATATTCTATTCGCCACGGTACCCGTCCAGGAAACTGCAAATCCTCCATCAGACCACTATGCCTTCCCCAAGAAACTACCAGGACACTAATCCCAATTCTATAAATGCCTCCCTAAAGCGCCACGGTGCTGATGAGATGGAGATAGAAGATGACTTATTCTCTTCTGACTCCCACCCGAAAATGGGCATTTTGTCTCGCACGCTGATACCAAGTCCAATCGTCCAGTGGATACTACCTGCGCGCCTGAGAAGTGAGCATCAAAACGATGTTGTTTTTATCGGCGAGCGAAGTTTGCAAATCAAGGAAGCCGTGTCCGGTTTCCATTTGGAGGACGTCACTTCAAAGTCGGACTTTGATTCCAATATCATAGCAGCGAAAGTCATCAATGTGGGCACAGAGTTACCTTGGGAGGCACAGATGAAATTGGGGGCAAGCTCTGCACCTGTCAATTCACAGCCGCAGATAGGGTTGCCTCCCCAGATATTGCTGTTAAGTCTCGCGTCAAGAGAACTAGTTTTCCTTTATTATTCGACCTCGAGTGATCAATTCGTCCACCACCATCGGCCCTTACCAAGTGATGTCAGTACATTCGAACGGTTCGGTCGAAATATTGCAGTGGAGCCAAGGTAGTGATCTCCTTGACTTACTTGGGCATGGCTAACAGGTTTACCAGATCTCGTGCTGTAGCAGTTAGTGCGTCTTCTGATTATTTTGGTGTCTTTACTTTGAAGCAGCCGCCAGTTCTCCAGTCACAGATGGCAGATCACCAACTAGACCCCATATCAGAGGTATGTGCACAGTTATAGATTTCGCCTTCATGTATTAAGCTGCGGCACAGGAACGCTTCTTTCGTGTTGATGGTGATATCATATTCATGGAGTTTTTATACCCAAGACCGGAAGATGACAGCAAGATTCTACTCCTCCTTTTAGTGGCGCAGGATCAGATTACTCATGCAATATGTTATGAGTGGGATGCGAACGAACATCTGCGCCAAGCTTCGCCAATAGTCACCAAGAGACTACTGCCTTTTGAGGACAGATTACCTACAATGCTCATCCCCTTGACTAAAACGTCCTCTTTCATGCTTGTTACAACGAGTACAATGGCTGTATATAAGAACAGGCTAGATCCTCGGAGACAGCCTAGCAGGTATCCGCTTTGTCTCCCTGATCGAGAATCTCGAAAGTCCCCACTATGGACTCGGTGGGCAAGGCCATTGCGCAATTGGCTATACAACCAAAAGCATGACGACATCTACCTTTGCCGTGAGGACGGTCAAATCTCTTACTTAGGGATCGGCAACGAAGGTGAAGTCGAGAATCAAGCGCATCTGGGACAACTTTGTTGTGACGTCGATGCTGCATTCGATATTCTACACTTTGGTAACGAGGGCGGCGATCTACTCCTTGCCGCTGGCAACACAGGAGATGGTGGTCTATTCGTCCAAAAGGCTCGAGATCATCCTAGATGTGTCCAAAGATTTATGAACTGGTCTCCTGTCACGGACTCTGTACTTGTGAAGTCGCGTAATCAGCAGATGCCGTTGTCTGCAGACGTCGCTAGCGATCGACTGTTCGTTTGCTCCACTTCATCCTTCGAACAGGGTGCAATCGTTGAACTTCGTCACGGGATTGAGGCACAAATAGGCTTGGTCGTCTCTTTGGAGGGCCTGTCAGGAACAAGAGACATATGGACAATGCCGACTGGCACAAGTGGCGGTGTTATTGTGTTAACATCCGATCCTATGTCTTCCGTCCTCCTGGACTTGCCGGCTGATTTCGAAGAAGAGATATGTGCTATTGACGAGGCGGATTCCGGCCTGGACTGTGGGACCCAGACATTAGCGGCAGGAAGCACAGACATAGGTGTTATTATCCAGGTTACGGAAAGGGCCATTCATCTTGGAGCAACCTCTGAATCAATGCGGAGCTCTCGTTTTGAGTTTGGTTATGACCAGAGTATCACTGCAGCTGCCGTAAACGTGTCTGCATCTCTTATTGTCGCCGCAGTTCGCGACCAAGGTGGACTGCACCTTCATGCTAAAAGACTAACCCCATCTGGCGACCAAGTTGCTTTAATCGATGTGGGTGAGCCGTTAAGGATGCATTTCGAACCGGTCTGCATCTCTATCATCACCTTTGACTTTGGGTCTCTCATTTGTGTGGGCGCGGGCAATGGGAAGATATTTCTCTATATCATAGAGAATGAATCTATCACGTTCGTGTCCGAGAAAACCATGGACGTAGCGTATAACGGGGACATATCTAAGGCAATTGATAGCCTTGCAATTGTCAACAAAGTAGAGAACGGGCCGTTGAAGAAGTTTGTCTTACTCTGCGGCCTACGAAGTGGCATCCTGCTCCCACTTGGTGTGACGTTCGACAGTGTTAACGCTGTGTCTAGTATTGGTATGTCTACCTCATATCTGAAGATTAAAGTCTTGCTGACTTATGGTGTGCATTAGTGATAGCCCAGGCGACCCCGCAAAGATTAGGCCATACGTCTCTGAAGGTGCAGAGTAGAGGAGACCTTGCGTTATTGACTTGTGGGCAAGGATTTTGGCAAATATCGTGCGCACATGACAGTGCGACGCCGGACTGTACTCTTCAGAGGATTTGGATCACGGACCAGAATAATGTAAGTCTCAGTATTCCCACACGCTCCCAGATACAGCAGCTAATGGCCTCAGCCTGCCTACCACCCAAGAAGTATCCACAGCTTTTCAGTGGCCAACTTTGCGAACTCGGACGTGGAAGGTCTCTCTAATACGCTTTTCTGCATCGCGGACGGACAACTTATGGTTTGCACCTTGCAGCGAGTTGAGAAGACTGTCCCCAGGAGAATAGGTGTGCCAGGCAGCGCCACTAAGTTAGCATATTCTCAGTACCTGAAGAGCTTGGTTGTGGCATACAGCCGAACTGAATTCGATACCGACGCAGATCCTATCAAGCGCTTCACGCGCTCTTACATTGAGTTCGTCGATCCTGATTCACAGCAAGCCATCGGCGGTCCTGATGGACTCAGGCCCTGGAGGCCTCATGGAGCAGCCGGAGAGAAAATCAGTTGTATTCTGGAGTGGACACCCAAGAAAGGTGATGAGGAATATCACTTCATAGTTATCGGCACAGCCCGTAAAAACCAACAGGACCGAGGCCGGGTCATTTTTCTACAGACGTCAAGGATGTCATCAGATCCTTCGCAAATCGAATGTAATGTGAAATATGTTCACAAATTCGAGGGACCGGTTTATTCGATCGCACCATTTGGTAACTTTACGCTAATGGTTTCAACCGGGCATGAGATTGTACCATTAGAACCCAAATTCTCACAGACGAGATGGCTTCGGGCAGCAAGGTACCCTGTACCGTCTCCAGCGGTTTCTATGAGCTCCCATGAGCCCTACTTATACATGTCGACTTCAAGGGAATCTCTTATGATCCTCAATGCATCTGAGGAAAAGCTGGTGCTCCATGCTTACGATCGGCATAAATATGACGGGCTCTCCCATGTACATCTTGGAGGAGATATGCAACTCACACTAGCCTCCAGCAGAGGTGGCCGGATCAGTCTATTGACTGAGAGAAGAGTAACTGAGAACGATAAGATGATGCCCGTAGCATTGTGCGAAGCACATCTTTCTACGTCTATAACGAGGCTCAGTACAGGCACCTGGCACTCCACTATGCCTACCAGCTGCCAAGTGATCTACGGGACAGCCATGAACGGCACAGTGTATCGCTTCTTGACACTGAAGGAGAAGGAATGGCGTTTGCTGTATTTGCTGCAGAATTTGTGCATCCGCGACACAGTCATATGCCCTTTCACGCTGAAAAGGAAACGGCAGCGGAACCCAGCAGGAAACGAATCCCTTGAATTCCAGCCCTCTCAGATGCACATCGATGGGGATGTGTTGAGTCGTTTATCGATCCGAGGGCCGGGCTATTTAATGTACATGCTAGTTACGGAAGAGTTCTACAGTCCCTCGACTCCGGAAACTGGCTCGCCACAGGCCATTTATGAACGGTTTTTAGAGCTGTCGAAGGACCTTCTTGGAGAAACCTCGAACCCGGTTGAAGATGTAATGAAGTGGCTCAAGCGCACACTGCATGTGGGATTCTAGATGGGGAGGATCTTAGATGAATTGGAATGCACATATGCTGTACATTGAGAATAGAACATAATGGACGACCAATGAATTAGAAGAATTGGTTCTGTTCTGAGTATATGCAAGGGATGTATAAATTTCAGCGTGACGGAAAGGAAGGAAGAAAGAAAGAAAGAAGCGGTTAATTTCGTCGGCGAGGTACCTTGACGGCCTGAGGCGGCCAACTGGCGGCGTCTCGGATATCAAAGCTCCAAGGATTTGTCCCCACCAAAACCATCCCAAAATTCTTATTACCCACTCAAAGGCACTCGTCGAGTCTCCAGCCTTGGACCTTATCAACCACAGGGGGAAAAGGTGCTCGTTATCTCTTTTCACCTCCGTCTTTCTTTTTCAATTTCCTTGTGGAGGAATTTCGGCTTAATTTGCCACCCTGTTTTTCGACGGCCGCAAGTAGCTGCCGGAGAATCTGATATTCTTGTTCGTGCACCTGCCCACAACCCATTCATTCATCCAACTCCTACACGGGTGGCGCTTTCTTCCTCCTTGTCACTAACATATGTCCCGTAGGAGTACTCAGGGATATCTCTACGGTCTTCACGATTCGCCTTGATTGAACCCGATCAGTAGCTCGATATCTCCAAGATGGCGCCTAAGAAGAAGGGAAATAAGAGACAGGAGGCTGATTGGGAAGCCGAGCTCGGTGAGGCTGCTCCCGGAGCCGGTGGTGAGGCCGCCCCCCAGGAAGATGCCGCTCCCGCCGAGGAAGAGGCTGGCGGTGGTGGTCTACTCGCCACTTTGAGGAAGAACAAGGCCAAGAAGGGAAAGAAAGGAAAGCAGCAGAACGATTTCGTCGAGGGTGAGGACGCACCTGCGGCGGCCGAGCCTGAAGACTTCTCCAGCAAGCAACCTGAAGAAGGTACTTTCGATGACGAGGATGACGTCTTCTCCAAGAAGAATCAGAAGGCTGCCCAGGCCGCTGCAAAGGCCGCTGCTGCGCCCAAGGAGGCCGAGGATGAAGGTGAATTCCGTGTGAAGTCCAAGAAGGAGAAGGAAAGGGAAAAGAAGGAGAGAGAAAAGCAGCGGAAGAAGGAACAGGTATCTATCGGCCTTTTGGTCCCGGTCTCGGTCTCAATCCCATTACACTTGTGCTAATTATTGAATCTGCTATCTAGGCCGCTAAGAAGAAGACTGAGAAGCCTCAGCAGCCTGCTAAGGCTGAGCCTGAGAAGAAGCAAGAGCCGACACCCGCCGCCGCCGCTGCTCCCGCCCCCGCTGCCCCCGAACCTACTGGTGGCAAGAAGAAGAAGATTCCTGCCCACCTTGCCGCTCTCCAAAAACAACAGGAGGCTCTCAGAAAACAGCGTGAGGAAGAGGAGCGACTTTTGGCCGAGCAGCAGGCTTTAGAAGAGGAAAGGAGACGCGCGGAAGAAGAGGAAGAGAAGAAGAGAGAGGAAGCTCGTCAGCGCAAGAAGGAAAAGGAGAAGGAAAAGAAGGAGCAGCTCAGAAAAGAAGGAAAGTTGCTCACCAAGGCCCAGAAGGAGGCAAAGGAGCGCAATGAGCTGCGTCTGAAACAGATGCTTGCTGCAGGTGCAGGCAAGGTTGCCGGCTTGGAAGAACAGGGTGCCGAGAAGAAGAAGCCTGTTTACGACAACAAGAAGAGGCAGAAGAAGAAGGGCCCAGCTAAACAGGAAGAGGACTTGGAGCTGCCGCTGCACGGGCTAAGGCCCAGCGTGAAGCTGAAGAAGAACGCCGAAAGAAGGAGGCCGAAGAGAAGGCGAAGGCTGAGGCTGAAGCCGCCGCCGCCGCCTCCGCCGCTGCTGGTGGAGAGGAGAGCGAACTGGACGACTGGGAGAAGGCTGCTGACGCAGAAGACGACGACGTGAAGGATTCATGGGACGCTCCTACAGATGAGGAAGACAATGCCGAAAAGCCAGCCACAAATGGTGCCAAGGCCGAGCTCCCTGAGAGGCCTGCTGCAGCTCAAAAGAAGGCCGACGCTGAGGAGTCGTCTTCCGAGGAATCTTCCGAAGACGAGTCTGATGAAGAACAGTCTGCAGCACAGAGGGCCGTTGCTCAAAGGAAAGCCGAAGCCGCTGAGCGCAGAAAGAAGCAGCACGAAGAGGCGATGGCAGCTCGCTCAAAGGACAACCTGCGCTCCCCCATTTGTTGTATTCTGGGACACGTCGATACCGGTAAGACCAAGTTGCTGGACAAGATTCGTCAGACAAATGTCCAAGAAGGCGAAGCTGGTGGTATTACTCAGCAGATTGGTGCTACTTACTTCCCTGTGGATGCTCTGCGTCAGAAGACTGCTCCTGTGAACAAGGATGGTTCATTCGACTTCAAGATTCCTGGTCTGTTGGTCATCGATACACCCGGTCACGAGTCCTTCTCCAATCTGCGTTCCAGAGGTTCTTCGCTTTGTAACATCGCCATCTTGGTCGTCGATATCATGCACGGTCTCGAGCCGCAGACCCTCGAGTCCATGAGGTTGCTCCGTGACCGCCGCACTCCCTTCATCGTTGCGCTGAACAAGATCGATCGTCTGTATGGCTGGAAGAAGATTGATAACAACGGCTTCCAGGAGAGTTTGGCTATGCAGAATAAGGGAGTCCAGAATGAGTTCCGCACGCGTCTTGAGCGGACCAAGCTCCTGTTCGCCGAACAGGGTTTCAACTCCGAGTTGTACTACGAAAACAAGTCCATGGCTCGCAATGTCTCTCTCGTGCCGACTTCCGCTCACACTGGAGAGGGTATCCCCGACATGCTGAAGCTGCTGACCACTTTGACCCAAGAGCGTATGACTAACTCGCTCATGTACTTGTCGGAGGTCGAGTGTACTGTTCTTGAAGTGAAGGTCATTGAAGGTCTTGGTACGACCATCGATGTTGTCCTTTCCAACGGTATTCTCCGGGAGGGTGATCGAATCGTACTATGCGGTCTCAACGGTCCTATAGCAACCAATATTCGAGCGTTGCTGACACCCGCACCTCTGAAGGAACTTCGTCTGAAGTCACAGTACGTTCATAACAAGGAAGTCAAGGCCGCCCTTGGTGTTAAGATCGCAGCCAACGATCTCGAGCAGGCCATTGCTGGTTCCCGGTTGATGGTCGTCGGACCTGATGATGATGAGGAGGACATCGAGGATGAAGTCATGTCTGATCTGGAGAACCTGCTGAGCAAGGTTTCCAAGGATCAGCGTGGTGTCAGTGTCCAGGCCTCGACCCTTGGTTCCCTCGAAGCTTTGCTTGAGTTCCTTCGTGTCTCTAAGATCCCCGTTGCCAACATCTCCATCGGCCCTGTTTATAAGCGTGATGTGATGATGGCTGGTACGATGTTGGAAAAGGCTAAGGAATATGCCGTCATGCTGTGCTTTGACGTTAAGGTTGACAAGGAAGCGGCTGCATATGCCGAGGAAGTTGGTGTCAAGATCTTCACCGCAGACATCATCTACCATCTGTTCGATGACTTCACTAAGCATATGGCTGAATTGACGGAGAAGAGAAAGGAAGAGAGCAAGATGCTTGCTGTCTTCCCTTGTGTTCTCCATCCCGTCGCCGTCTTCAACAAGAAGGACCCTATCGTCATTGGTGTCGATGTCATTGAAGGTAGCCTGCGGATGCATACACCACTTGCTGCCGTTAAGAGCAACCCAACAACCGGAGCCAAGGAGATTATCGAAATTGGCAGAGTGTAAGTCATTTCCCCTCTTTTCTCTATACCCCCGGCGCCTTGCTAATGTCGGATTATAGTGTATCAATTGAACGTGATCACAAGGCAGTCGCCGTGGTCAAGAAGGGTCAACCCTCTGTTGCTGTCAAGATCGAAGGAGCTAACCAGCCCATGTACGGACGTCAACTGGAAGAGAAGGACACTCTGTACTCTAAGATCTCCCGTGCCAGTATTGACACCCTTAAGGAGTTCTACCGTTCGGACGTGTCGATGGAGGAGTGGGGTCTTGTCAAGAAGCTCAAGCCCGTGTTCGACATCCCTTGATTTTGTACGAACTTATGACCCACCATAGCCCGGGGACCTACGATTCATTTCGACAGGTCTTTGATGGTAACCATGAGGCATTCGACACTTGGCCGTTTGCCGGAGTTCCGGGCAGACTCAACTATGGGGTAACGAGCTATCCGACATGTGCCCATATGTATAGGTTTACCATATAGCGATGTGATTTCTTTATGTGCCGTGATGATTTAATGTACTACGTCGAAGTAGTGCATGACGTGATGAAATAAAACGGAACTGGTTAGGGATAACGTGTGTTAAAAGATGGACCACGGTTATCTCTGGGGTTAGGCTGGGATGGAGAAAAAAGAATAAAAGTCACCTAAAAGACCTGCATGCATGAGGAATGATCACGACTGGATTGTCCAAAAGCAAGATGTCTGTACATGAAATGGATTTCAAGAGGCCGTGGTCGATACCAATAGTTATGCTTGTTAATGATACTTGCGATTTAGTTCAATGCATTGGATTTCTTTTGACTTCTACCACATGTGATTAATATAAGGCGGTCTTTACAACGACCTCACTGTTCCAATAACCCATATTCTCCCTTCGTCCAAGATAACCATAGCCTACCCAACTAATACAATATATACAACCACCCTTAACCTTCCCAAACCCCTCCCCCGAAAGGCGCAGGACAGAAGAAACGACAAAGAGAGGAGAGACGAAAAGAAAAAACGAAATTACTCCGACTCCCCCTCCCACCTTTCAACCCTACCGCCCCTATCCGCCCAATCCAACCAACTCCCATCATAGACCCCAATCCTCTCAGCATCATACCCAGCCTGCACGGCCAACTGCGCCGCAGCCTTGGCCCTCACCCCAGCCTTACAATAAAACACAATATCACCCTCCTCGCCAACCCCAGGCTTGGGGTATCCAAACCTCGTCTCGAACTCCTCCGGCGTGAGGAAAAACGCATCCGGCTGCGACGCAAGAGGCACGGAGACAGCGGACGGGATGATACCCGTCGAGCTCAACTCGGCGGGCTCGCGCACGTCAACGAGGATGAGGTTCTTTTGGGGTTTTGTTCCGGGCGAGGCCGGGAGGGAGGCGTTGATCTTTCATTGCGGGTCAGTATCACATTGTTTTCTCGAGCAGTGGTTCTTGATTGCTTTTGTAGGTGTGATAATATGGCAGGGGAATGAATACAAGACCAGGGGCAAACGTACATCTTCAAACCCCCATTGTCTGAAGGATGGTTCACCGTCGCTTTTCCATCGGCGGAAGCTCTGTTGCACTGGAGCCAGCTTCATGCGGCGTACGGAGGGAATTCCACGAGCGAGACATGGCGATGGTGCTGTTCCGAAGGCTCGAGTTATTTCCGGGACGGTGCGGAATGATGATCTGATTGTGGCCGGAGCGGAGATTTGCTTTGCGGTGCGGGAAGCGAGCCCTGTTAGGGGACGTCGGATGGATTGTATCGAGGCCATTTTGGGTTGTGATTGGGTTTATGATAGTATGTTGCAGTCCTCAGGATTGATGGAGATGGAGTTGAGGTGATGTCAGTCATGAATGTCTGGGCGTCCTACCGCCTGCTTAAAGAGGAGGATGGTAACAATACGACGGGTGAATCATGGATGGAAGATTACAGTATGGTTACGTGGGAGTAACGGTTAAGGGCAGGGATTCCCTGGACGATCGGTGCAGGGGTGTCCCTTGTCAGCACTTAACCTCAGAACTTTATCTTTGCTACACTCGCTTCGGTTCATACTGAACATGAATGAAAGACTCACAATTATTATTATTCTAGGTAGCGTAATCTAAAAATGGCACGTCCTTCACCGCTCCACTGCTCATGAAGCTGACGACCCTGCATGAATCGTTTAATATCATGTACGCCTGGACGACTCGGCCCCCTATATCGCGAGCGCGGGAGTCCCTGTCGCTCGTCATCGGCACAAGCATGATCCTGATTTTCATCCGTTAAACAAGAAAAGGTAAAACGAAATAAGTCACCCCCGAAAAGAACAAAACCCAAGGTGAAAGAATAGTACAAAAGAAGTAGGTACAGGTATAGAAGGAAGAGAAAACGGGTTCGGCCATTCTATCTCCAGGATAGAGAACATAACACTGGAGGGCCAAAAGCCAAAAGGGGAGCTGAAAGAAGAGGGAAACGGGGGGAATTGCAATTATAGAAGTTTAGGCACGAGGGCGGAATGTAAGCAGGCAGTCATCCTAAATTGCATTAGCATTGTGTGACGGGGTCTTTCGTAGGATAAAGATATACATACCTGGGGAAAGATAGTGGCAAACACCTTGATGTCTTCCGACTTGGGGGTGGTGGTGTGCTCCCATGTCATTTCCATGCTGGCCTTGCCAATCATGGCCATCAAGTTCAGCTGAGCGTAGGTCTGGCCCAGGCAGTAATGAGGTCCAGTGCCGAAGACCAACCAGTTCTTGGGGTTTTGCTCAGCAGTGCCGGTGATCCAGCGATCCGGGTCGAAGGAGTCCGGGTTGGGGTACGCCTCCTCGTCGTGGGTTGCAGGCCAAACGGAGGGGATGATCATAGATCCCTTCAGCACGGTAATCTTCTCGGTGATGGGGAAGTCCTTCTTGACCAGGTACGGGACCATGATAACGGGTGGGCGGTAACGCAGAGTCTCCTTCACGACAGCACGAGTGTATTCCATCTGATCGAGCAGCTCCATGGTGATAGGCGCGTTGATATCACCGTTGCGAAGGCGCACATTTTCCTCGCGGACCTTCTCCAAGACCTCGGGGCGGTCGGCCATGAGCTGGAACAACCAGGTAGAGGCGGCGCTAGTCGCATCCTGAGATGCAAACAAGAAGGTGAAGACAGTCTTGGCGATTTCTTCGTCAGTAAAATCCCGAAGAAGTTGAGGAGGCTTCTCCGCGGGGATGCCTTTAGCGATGTCCTCCCGATACTTCGCAGAGACCTGCTGAGCCTTGACCCAGGCGTCCATGATACATGAGACTTCTCCACCGGCAGCCATGCGCGCCTTGCTCTTGGCGGCACACTTGGCGAACTCCTCCATAACCATATCCGCGGCCTTCTTTCCATACCATGTCTTGGTGAATGGAAGGATAATCGGGAAGTTGACCAGCTCCAAGGCAGCCGTGATCAAGTAGTAGTCATCGTTGATCTTCTGGATGACCTCATCGGTCATGTAGTGACCCACAAAGGTACGGCAGGAGATGGCGGTCATCAGTTCACGGAATTCAGGCATCCAGGGAGTGGGCTTGTAGTCATTGGCCTTGGACTTCTCGAGGAAGTTCTTGAAGTACTGGTTAAAGGTCTCCTCCTGGCGGGGAAGGTAGCAGGTGAGCGCGGAACGGGTGAAGAGGCCATTCAAGCCTTTCCGAAATTCAACATGGTCCTTGCCATCCAAGAACACCCAATTGTCCTCTCCAAGCAACTTATGCGCCGAATCGACGACACAGGGTTTGACGTAGGCGGGAGAGTTGAAGATCTTCCTGGACATGTCACGGGTGGATGCGATGACGACGAACCTATCGAGGTTTGCTATCAGCCATTGTCCCAATGGAGAAAGGATACTCGCACAGTGAATACATACTTGTGGAAGACAGAAACGCAGCTGAGTTCTCCGCTGTCCCATTTGGCCTTGTACTCGTGGAACTTGGGGTTGACCGACTGAAGGAAAGGTCCCATGAATGGCAGCTTCCATCTTGGTCCCACGATGGATCCTTTCTGATAGAAGTACCGGACTGTATTGAGTTCAACACATCAGCCATTGTTTACAACGGATGCTGCAGAGGCAGCCGGGGAGGACACAGGAGTCGGAGACTGAAGGGCAGGATGGAAAATATTCAAGGGCCATGTAGACAACTTACATTGATCGTAGATAACAGCCGCGATAAATAGAGTCAACAGAGCCTTCCAGACATTGAAATCGCCAAGGAGGGACCCAAGCAGTCCGGAGGGCTGGAAAAGCTGAGGGACAACGGTAGCATCCGCTGATGGGGAGACGAAGCTCCCAGTAACATTGGCCATGATGGAATGGTGGTGGTGCTGGAAACTCTCTTGCTCTCGCTCTCCAACAGTGAGATCAAGGAGAAGGAAGAGAAAGAGTGACGGCAACCCCGTGGACAGACGCACCACTTCTTTTCGGGAATTTGGCGAGAAGAGTGGCCGAGAGTACTAGGAGAAGGGGAGGTGGGAAAAAAAAATTAATATTATTAGATCGGCGGACGGTTACGGATACATTACTGTTAAGGAAAAAAAACGCTTCGGAAACACCGGAGAAACTCCAGACGTAATTAGAGACACCCCAATGGTCTCCACTTGAATGCCATTAATTATGGGACTTCTATCCAAAAAATTACGGACGGGAGAGGCATCTGGAGATGCTGGTCGAACACACGCGTGGGGAGCGATTGATGAAGTATACAAAGATTACAATGGAATAGTTACTAGCGACTAGGGTCATCCGGGATGCTGGGTTTCTGTTGGCCACTAGTGGAAGTTTCGGGACCCTTACAGCGTCCGGTATTGACAGGGATCCAATACGAGCAGTCCATTAAACCTATCATGATCCCTGTTCGCTACTCTGTACATTGCACGAACTTCCCCCCTGACATCCTGGTATTGGTATAGTACTGCTAGTATTTGTAACGAACGTCTGCACCTTTTCTGCAGTGTTCATCTCAGTCCATCCTACTAGTACTGACTAGTCCTAGTTCTAGCGGTTGGTCTCCCCGGTTCATGATACAATGTACATTGTAAATAACAGTACACACCCTCTCCATGAGTTAATACTGGTAGACACGATTCTGACTTTTTCAACTGTTTCCCCCTTTTTTTGTGATGTTTTGTTTTTCTTGTTTTTTTTATTCCGAACCATTGGAAGCAAAGACCGGTTCGGTTCTAGAATCGAGTCAGGAACTGGAACCACTGAATAATTGTTCTGATCCCCTATGACAACGTAAGGTTCACTATTGGATCCATAGTTAACTAACCCGATTATTTATTATAAATAAGGTCGAATTAGTTATCATAGATCAAGCAATCAATCAATTCAGACTATCAATAATATGTATTTACGGAGTACAAAAATATCACCTAATACAGCAGATGTTAGGACAGTGAAGTATATCATCGCCTGAACCAAAACAGAGTCTGCATGGTGAAACCCAGATATACGTGCACATGGGTGGAAATAAATGTCTTCCCCTTACTCCGGGAAATTGTTCGAGAAGGTGTCGAGTAATCAGCGAAAAGGTGATTCGGTTGTCGAGATCCCGGACCCTTCGTTCCCCTTGGCCTGTGCACGTGCTCTGTTCCTCAGGCCAGTTAGTCACTGCCTGGGGCAGGCAATCACAACTATAGTGGAATGAGTGGATGGATGGATCCATGATGGTTGCCTGATTTAAATGCCTGATTAAGCAGCATCAGTGGACTAGAGTCTGGTGAACTCTTCGATTCAGTGAAATTCCCGACATAGGCATTAGCGGGTCGATCAATTTTTTGTTGCATTTTGGATCAAGGGCAGATAATCATAGCTTCAACCTCGGTCCTTCTGTGTTTCCACGCTGAACTTTTCATAACTCATAAGTTTCTGATCTTCTGAATGGCCACTCAGCATAGGGCTTAAGCCAGTGGCCAATCAAGATGTCTGGATCTAGAGATAAAACCAAAACCCAATCAGGTCTACGTAGTACCCGAAACTTAGTACCTTATTATGTGTATGTCTTTTCTAGTTTATAGTGTTCTAGGGCTTTGTTCTTCTTCTTATCCCTCTTCTTATTTTAGGGCTGTTGTTGTTGTCGTTGTTGTTTCCAGTATAAACTCGAATGCACGCAGACGACATATATTTGCACCAATGCCACCAATCTTACATAGCACGTACATCTCACGAAGCATAAACAAGTGTGTAACTAGCCCCCGTGCCCCGAGAAAAATAGAAGTAAGAATCAACAGTAGCAGTATACGCTGGCAAACCTGACAACAATGGAATAAAAGACCACTCACTCCCACAGCGATGTACCTGGCCCAATGCCTCATAGTCATCGGACGAAGAGTCACCTCTTCTTTTATGTACCTGCGTGGAGGAGCGATGATAATCCGGGAATGGGCTAAGGTAATTTCAAGAATGACTAGGTAGCTACAGCGAACTGGTATGATCGGCCCATTGCATCGCGTTACGCTTGCTCATATTCACTCAAAGCTTTCAAATTCGAGTCTATTATTTGACTAGACCCATACGAGTAGAAGTAGAAATGTCTTGGACATCCAAGCCTTATGTGCATCAAATAACGAAGGATCATTCCAACTCATGCTGAACGTAACCACCATACCCATATCCTACCGTCCAAAGCCAAACCAGCCGCGCCGGCCTCCCTTCTTTTCCTCTGTGGCTGGCTCGGTTGAGGCCGGAGCCGCACCCTGGGTGCTCGCGTTCTCACGGGGGTAGTCAATGTAATTCCATGCGACGTCAAGGAACAGTGGCTTCACTGGTACTGGCTGCATCTGGGGTGGGTATGGGACAAGGTTCTTCAAATCCAAACCGTCACCGGGGTACTCGTGCAGCCGCTCAACCATTGGCCGCTCGCTGGCCGATTTCGATTGCTGCTCGGAGATCTTCTCCAGAGTGACAAGACCGCGGCATTGGGAAACTAGGGCTTGCAAGGTTGACTCGAGGGTCTGGATTTGGTTGCGTGTGATATCAAGCTTTGGCGGTTCTTCCGCTTCGGCGGTGGACTGAACCGAGCTCGCAGACTCCCGACTGAGCGCCAACGCTTGCGAAAACAACGCAAGTGCGTTCTTATATTTCCCGAGAATACTGTGGGACCGCCCAATGGTGAGACACCTAAAAGTTCATGTCAGAGGATTCTGCGTCTGAAAGGGGAATGATAAGCCATACCTCAAGGCCCGGAAGTAGGATCGTTTAGCTCCAAGCTCCTGAACAAATGTAGAATCTGCTGCCACACCGGGTAGCTCGAGAATGAACTCGATGCTCTGCAACGCAGAATCATACAAAACGACTCTTTCACGCAGACGGGCCAGCTTCTTGCCTTTGGTTTCTTCGCGTTTGGCAGAACCCTTGCCACCCTTGGTTGCCTTGGCCTGGTCGGTCTCGCCATGTACGCCGTCATGCTCACCACACAATACACGATTACGCCCGACTCTCCATCCTACCAAAGCGAAGTTGACGGCGGTGCGGGTAATCTGCAGGCTCTGCATCCTTTTATCTCCAGGATCTACACCCTCACCAATAAGGTCGTCGATGGCAGTCTTTGTAGCATCCACTGCATCTTGGCTGGCAATAATGACGTTATCATAGGCAGCTGCCTTGTCCTTCGATGAGGCGGATTTGCCCGAGGCATCTGCGAGCCACGAGGCGAGCCGAGACTCCGCCGCCGCAGCCGCCGCCAGAGCCTGAGAGATTGCGGCATCTTCCAGAGCAACGGTCCGTGATCTCCATGTGATGGTCTCAGGAAGTTGCTGAACTTCCCCGTCCGCAGTTCTCCTTGTTCCAGCAGCATCCTCTTTGAGACAGCTAGGATCCACCTTCTCAACTTCTGACCTGAGGTTGGTGTCTGACGGGAAAAAGCTGATGGCCAAGGAGGGTAAAGGCTTCGATCGTGGAAGCTTCATCTGGTATGCGGCATATCTCAAACTCGGATCGACGGTACCAGAGAGGAGATCCCGAAATGCATCTTTCTTATTGTTTTGACCAAGTGCTGCATATATAACCCTGGATACAGAGTAATCCTGCATACACTGCTCCCACTTCCGTTTCTCCAATGACAGGGCCCCTGAGAGTGTGGCATGGTATGCACGCGCTTCAAGAAGATCATTGCCAGTAGCGCCAGAAGCTTGGTCTTGTAACAAGAGAACAAGTTCGTTTGCATAACTGGCGGATTTATGCAGTCGCGAGATGATGTGACGCCGGGCGGCACCTGTGATTCCCTTGGCTGACGGATCAGCAGAATGCGCCGACTTCATTTGCAGCGCTTGTGCCCATGCTCGTTCTGAGCTTAGGAGTAGGATGTGGACATATCTGGTGAACAATATAAATCAGCACATGTGGTAATTGGGAAGATCGACAAAGGAACTGTAACTTGAAAGAACATACGCAGCATTGCCGCTGACATTCTCTGCGCTGACGGGGGGTTTGGCAGTATATTTACGGCCCTTGGGTGTGGTCTGCCCGAGCTTCTTGCGGAGTTTGTGCAATTTGCGGGTGGTATGGGCACGGTAGGCATTGTAATCACCAGCCAAGAGGACCTCCTCTCTCTGGTTGAAAATATAATCTGTAATATCCATTGTGGTAGTACTCAATAGAGGTATCAAGTGGATTGATTAACGCCTCTGTACTAAGGTGGGTAGGCGTCGGACTGGAGAGTGCGGGTTGCTGGCGTGGTCAGATTTCGGCCAAACGAATGACCGGCTGATTTCGCGGGATTCTCTTTTCCAGCATCGGCCGAAGCTCTTTGCTACCACCTTCTCAAAATTTCATTCCGCGTCAACTCCACGACATCTGGTCTGCGAACGCAGTCTTTGCTCCTTGTTATCCTGCTAGGATTATCAAGCATATCTCAAACTTTTTGCTGGATATTCCGAGCGACTGCTTGTCAGTATTTTGTGAGCTTCGTGCACAAGACACACTTCACGGTTCGTCTCTCCTCTCTTTAGCACCAAACAGTACCTTGTGGAAGCGCCAGTCTGACCCCCTTCGCTGAATTAATAGGAGACTTGGGACCGATATGCTACACATTCCTGTTAGATTTCGGTGATTTCAGGGTTTGACGCCGCAATCTTTCAAGGTAATGCTGGAACGGGCTGCCGGATGCCTTGAGAGCGCAGGACGGCGTTTCTTCCGGGATTCTAATGGCGCTATTCGAGGTCCAAGACCACTCTATCCAAGCTTTGGGCAAACCAGTGGCACAAGTTCGGACTCCCTGCATTGGCTTCCTATCTCGCCAACTTCAACCCGAGGAGTCTCGAATACAGTAAATGGTACTCCGCCTGCAGGCAGAGTTGCATCCGAATCACGAACTCCCTTCTTGGACTTTTTATATCCTCCACGTACACAGGAATTTGCAGTGTCCTGTCTCATACGATCTCCGAGAAGGTTCACCGCGCGCCGGAGGAAAAGGGCCATCACAACTCTTACAAGAACCTACACGTCGGGAGCTGCGAGTCTCTATCAACCTGCTGGTGCAGATAGATCAGGCCCCGTTATCGCTAGTCGCGCAGACCGAGAAGATGAACGGAAGCGGGCAAAGCATGATCTGTTGTCATTGCTAGGAGATGGCAAACTCGAGGAATACGACAAGGCATGGTCACTCTACGTTACTGCAGGCCACCCACTTGATACGAACCCGGCCCTCCTAGCGATCCTAAGCAATTCAGAGGATGATGTCAATCACCGACGGGCTAAGCGATTGTTTGAAGGAATTCCTGCCGATTCTCGGTCCGCGGAGGATTACTTGCATATGGCGAAATCGTATTTGGCGGCTGAAAGGCCGCTGGAGATGAATCGTTTATGCCAGATAGCACTGGAGAAGGGCCTGGGGATTCCGTGTTGGGCCTACACTTTGGCGCATTTTGTGAATACTAGGCAGTGGGATTATGCGCAGCAGGCCTGGTTGTCAAAACCGACAACTGATGAGCAAGGGTTATGGGATCATATTGCATCCTCTTTAACCTTTTCCAATGTACCGAACGCTCTGATCGCCTTTGCCACATGGTTGCAAGATGAAGTCACCAATAGTTCAGCACGCGATCTCGCCCGATTCCTACTTTACCACATATTCTCCACGCCGGGGATCATTGTGAAAACAGCCACCGAGCCCCTTCTCCTGCTTTTGAGAGAATATAACGCCTTATCCATACTCACCCCTAGGCATTACTTCCGTCTTATGAAGACTCTTCAGTCATCTGAGATCCGATCAATCTTCGTTCGGGCCATTGTGGTGTACCGTAATTTTCGTTGGCAGATGGAAAGTGAAGTGCCACCCGCAAAGCTGTTAAATCAACTCGTGAGACGCTTATCTACCTTCGAAATTACCATTGGTATTCGGTACCTCTTGGATGAGCTCAGCCTGTTTCATGGCAAGCCCTCAATCGATGCATATAAGCATGCGCTTATCGCCTTCTCAAGGGCTGGTGACGTGGTTAACGTCAATGAAATATTCGAGAGATTCCTGTCAGATCATGGGAAGCCCCTGAGTCGTAGACTTCTGACTCCCCTGTTATATGTACATGCGAGATATGGTAATGTACAAGAGACTCGCCGCCAGTTCGCAAGGATATCGGAAGAGTTTGGCCTGGTACCGAATGCTGTATGCTGGAATATCCTTCTCACGGCATATGCCAATGCTGGTGACCTGTCTGGAAGCTTTACCACATTCAAGAACATGATTCAGCAGGGCGTGGAGCCAAGTTCTCACTCTTTTGGCACACTGATGGGACTTTGCGCTAATAGAGGCGATATTGACACTGTCCGTCAGCTACTTGCTTTAGCGAAGCAGCGCCATGTGCAGATCACAGCTCCGTTCCTTGATACTATCGTGGAGGCCTATTGTAACAATCAGCAATTGAACATGGCTGAGAGTGTGGCAGAGACTTGTCTCGGTTTGGATGTGAAAGGTTCACGTGTGAGAATGTGGAACGTGCTTCTTTGGAATCATGCTTTCAGGATGGACTTAGAATCGATCTCTCGGGTTCGTTCGCGTATGGATGCCGCCGGCCTGCAGCCTGATGGCATGACGTATGCTGCCCTCATGCTTAGTTTGGTGCTCATTGGACAGACCGATTCCGCGCGTCGCATTCTCAGGACGCTTCACCGAAGCCATCGCATGTATGCCACAGAGTTCCACTACGCCATCATTCTGTATGGCTATGTAAAGGACCGCAATCGGGACATGGTGCATATCATCTTCCGCGAGATCAAAGAACGTTTCAATCGACCTGGGTTCAGCTCAAGCTTACTTGTTCTGAAAAGTCAGCTTCAGCGTGATTTGCAGCTAATCAAGAGCGGTAATAGTCAAGTGGATAGCGCCAGTGTTCGTCTTGAGAATGCCGAGAAGTTCCTTGCGGAAACTATTGCGGAGTTCGACACCACTAAGTTGGCCACGAAGCTACCGATGCCCGGTGTTGGTAAACAAACGATTAGTGAAGCTTTTCCCGCTATGTACTATGAATACATAATCTCGGCATATGGCACGAGGGGAGCTTTTGCGAAAGCCCGAGAGCTTTTCGATCAATTCATTAAAGATCGGCAGGCGTCGAGTACCTCTGAGAACGTCTATGACAAGGCACCATTACGTCTACTTTCCGCATTAATGCTTGCCTACCTAAAGGCGGAGCAACACAAAAAGGTGGAAGAATGCTGGAAGATGGCATTTTCTCGTGCCAAACAGCTAGCCCGACGCCCTACAGTTGATGAATGGCTTTCTAGCCAGTTACCCTCCACGGAGATCATTGAACCGCCTCGACCAACTCTGCCGAATTCTGTCAGCCATCACAAGGATATTTTGTTAGATCTAGACGGTTGCATTGCTGAGCGACCGAAGAAGTCATCGATCTTGCCGGCATATCAATTCTTGCTGTCCCGACCACTGTCTTTGTACATGCGCTCCCTCGCCTATCGAAACGAGACCTCGAGGATTCCTCAAGCCGTTGCGGATGTCGAGAAGGCAGGCTTTTCGTTGACCACTTATAATTGGTCTACTTTCGTCCAAATGCTTGCATCTTCGGAGAAAATTTCTGATCAGACCGAGGCATTCACTGTCTTTGAGAAAAAGTTTATGCCAAATTTCCCTGGATGGAAAAGTCTTCGCCGAGGATACGGAGTAAAGCCCCCTGGTGTGCCGTCTAGCATCGACATCATCGAAAACCCGACGCGTGGGAAACATCCTAACCTTCTCGGCAAAG
The DNA here is from genome assembly GCF_001204775.2 of Aspergillus nomiae NRRL 13137. Lineage (NCBI taxonomy): Eukaryota > Fungi > Ascomycota > Eurotiomycetes > Eurotiales > Aspergillaceae > Aspergillus > Aspergillus nomiae. Next base: position 25,782 of record NW_015378134.1, on the reverse strand, counting down.
AAGGTCGTAAGTATTGGAGCAAAATTCAGCCCGAGTTCATGCAACCTACTTATGTCTCCATGGTCTATCTGGCTTCTGCCTTGCTCGGCGCCCGAGAAAGAAGCATCTTTGATGGAGGGGCAGAACTCGGCTCTCTTCATCAAGTGGCCCCCAAAACTATCGAGGCAATCGCCGATATGCCTTATCTACGGGAGAAATTTCAGGGTGTCTTACTCCGACGTCGTCAGGAACAAGGAGACAATAAGGATGATGTGGATGGTCGTGAGCATTTTGTCTGGACTGGCGGCATCCTTGGAGTTGGCGGCCAACGGAGACCAATTCTGGAAATTGATGAAACGACTGGTGAACCAACCAAGACGTATGATATGGCGGAAGAACAAGCGCAACGAGACGATACGTCTCAGGGAGCTTCAGAAGATCAGGCTGGCGTACATGCAGCCGATGCTGTGCAATCTCCCGAGGGCACATTTGCACCTGCAGAGAAGACCATTGACTACGAAGATGAGTATGATATTGAGGCCGAATCGCTGTTAGAGACAAGACGCAATGCGCAGCAAGCCAACGATGACTTGCTGGACAATGAACATCGCGAGAACATCGACAGTAACCTTGCAAATGATTCCTCCACGTTGACTGAGGATCTACTTGCCATGGATGAGGATGTTTCAGATGATGACTATGACCAATGGTTAGAAGAAGCTATTGATGAAGAGGCCATGTCTTTCGAAGAGTCGAAAGAGCGTAATTAGGAGAGAGGAAGTTTGTCTTGCATTGTATATACCAGAACACAAAATGTACCATACTACATATGTATAAGAGATATCTAGAGAGTGTACGAATATTATTGGATATAATTCAACTCATTTTTCCAGCATCAGTCTTCGCTAAGGTACAGTACATAGTTTACATTGTTGATATGTCCCATTTAAGCACTCAATGCTGGATTGCTGAGTCATCAGGCCATCCGCGTGTGAACGCGTGGTGGCAGAAGAACGACGCGTTCCAATTATGCCCGATTAGGACGGCGTGTTTCCACAGCTTTGAGAAAGATCCTCCGCCATCCCACCCGTTGTCAAGGGCGCAAAGAACCGAAACATTCTCCCCTCTGCTTTTTCTATGATTTAGCGTGGGCTACCCAAATTTAGAAGAACCATTTATCACGTTGAAGTTACATCGATCATTTTGAATTCTTACCAATATACCCTGACCCCGTATAATTGTCCGCGAAACACACTATCACCATGGACGGAGTGCAGCTCCGTGATGAGGCCGCTCAGGATAGAGTGCGTGCCGCTATTGAGTTTCTCGATCCCCGTAAGTCATCATGGACAGTACTGTGTGCCATTAGAGCATGAGAACTGACTTATCCTTCGTCTCTTTTCAGGTGATGATGCTAGAGCAAGAAGGTCCGTCAATTTGAAAAACATCCCTGTTTCTCTCAAACACCATTTCAGGATCTGGCTTCTGACCCGCAGAATAGCTATCGTGCCGATATTGTGTTGATGCTAAATCGAGGACTTCGGCGCTTAATAGTACGTTGTTGCATACCGGCCTTGAACACGACGATTGGCGGACAAGGAGCTAAAAAATCTTTTCCCATATAGGTCAGCATTGATGAGCTCAGAGCACATAACCGTGAATTGGCCGATGGGTATGTGATAATCAATTTGGGCAAAGTCTACAATATGCTAATGTTTGATTGAAGGCTTCTTACTTCCCCGTTCGACTATTCCCAAGCATTCGATAGAGCTTTGAAGGACGTTATCAAGACAATACCAAACCGACCTTCTAGAGAAACAGCAGACGAAGTGGTATGTTATTCTAGCCATATGCGCACATGCATATAGATATGGGGACTGACAAACGCTTAGAACTACTACTGCGCCTATGTCGGAGCTTTTGGAGAGTTCTCCTGTAACCCACGGACCTTGGGCTCGACCCATTTGAACCGGATGATCTCCCTTGAGGGCATTGTGACAAAATGCTCATTGGTCCGGCCAAAGATTATACAGAGTGTGCATTATAGCGAAAGGAAAGACAGGTTCTTGTCGAGGAAATATAGGGATCAAACAATGACGGCTAGCGGAGCGACAAGCTTGAATGTTTACCCCCAGGAAGATGATGAGAAGAATCCGGTATGTCCAACTTTATCGACGTGTATTGACTGTATCCAGCTAATTATGAGTTTTGTCTTTCAGCTCATCACAGAATACGGCTACTCGACATACATGGATCACCAAACCATTTCAATTCAAGAAATGCCCGAGAGAGCACCGGCTGGACAACTGCCCCGGAGTGTTGATGTGATCTTAGATGATGATCTTGTGGACCGAGCTAAGCCTGGTGACAGAATTCAGTTGGTAGGAATTTACCGGTCTCTGGGAAATCGAAACGCAAACTCGGGCTCGTCGACATTCCGCACACTTGTTTTGGCAAACAACATTATCCAGTTATCATCGAAATCCGGCGGAGGGATTGCGCAAGCCACCATTACCGACACTGATATTCGCAACATCAACAAAGTTTCCAAGAAAAAGAACGTTTTCGAGTTGATGTCTCACTCCCTCGCGCCGAGTATCTACGGTCACGACTATATCAAGAAGGCAATCTTGCTCATGCTGCTTGGTGGTATGGAGAAAAACCTCGATAATGGAACACACTTGCGTGGTGACATCAACATCATGATGGTTGGTGATCCCTCAACAGCCAAATCTCAGCTCCTCCGTTTCGTTTTGAATACTGCACCCTTGGCAATTGCAACAACCGGACGAGGTTCATCGGGTGTCGGTCTTACGGCCGCTGTTACGTCTGATAAGGAGACTGGAGAGCGCAGACTGGAAGCTGGTGCAATGGTTCTTGGAGACCGCGGTGTGGTCTGTATTGATGAGTTTGATAAAATGAGTGATGTGGATCGCGTGGCGATTCACGAAGTCATGGAACAGCAGACCGTTACCATCGCGAAGGCTGGTATTCACACTAGTCTGAATGCTCGTTGCAGTGTCCTGGCGGCCGCTAATCCCATCTACGGACAATACGACCCCCACAAGGACCCGCACAAGAACATCGCCTTGCCAGACTCTCTTTTGTCTCGTTTCGATTTGCTTTTCGTGGTGACAGACGACATTGAAGATTCCAAGGACAGGATGGTGTCCGAGCACGTCCTTCGTATGCATCGTTACCGTCAGCCTGGCCTTGAAGAGGGTGCTCCCGTTAGGGAACAACTCAATCAGACCTTGGGTGTTGGACTCGAGGACAATCAGGATTCAAACCAGCCCACAGAGGTGTATGAAAAGTTCAATGCCATGCTCCACGCTGGCATGGCCAACACAGGTCGGGGCAAGAAGAAGGACGTTGAAATTCTGAGCATTCCATTTATCAAGAAATACGTTCAATACGCTAAGTCGAGAGTCAAGCCCGTGTTGACTAAGGGAGCCGCTGATCACATTGTCACCACCTACTCGGCGCTGAGAAACGATGAACTATCTGGTAATCAGCGCAGGACATCGCCTATCACCGCGCGTACCTTGGAGACATTGATTCGTCTGGCTACCGCACATGCCAAGTCCCGTTTGTCTAACAGAGTTGAAGAACGGGATGCAAAGGTTGCGGAGTCTCTCCTGCGTTTTGCTATGTTCAAGGAGGTTCTCGAAGACGAACGCCGTAAGAGGAGAAAGGTCACTACTTTCGACGAGGATTCCGAGAGCGAGTCAGAGGAGGACTCTGACGAGGATGATACTCCCGCGCAAACTGCAAGTGCCACCCCGCGGTCAAGCCGAAGAAGTGGAACACTGCGCACGCGTGCAGCTGCGAACCGTGCCACTACCGATGAAATGGACGCGGATGGAGACGATGCTTCGGAAGATGGCGACGGTCTATACAGCTCCAGTCCTCGTGGTCAACGGTTACGGTCGAGCCAGGGCACACGTACTCAAACGCAAAGCCAGTCTCAGATGTCTGTAGCATCTTCTCAACCAGCCTCACAACTCATCGACTCCCAGACAGATACTTCTCAGCCCCAGACGTCGTCTGCTAGTGCATCCCAGCCGATACAGCCTGCTCGTCTGACGGTCTTCCGCCAGGCTCTGGGCCCGCTCATGGGTACACGGCTGTTTGCCACTGGTGACACCGCTGACGTGGAAGAGCTCATCGGGGCTGTGAACACGGCAGTGCGTGGAACACGATCTCTCGGAGAGAGCCATGTGTTCCAGCGTCCTGAAGCAATCCAGGCCTTGAGGGCCATGAACGAGCGAAATGAATTGATGTAAGTGCCCACGACCCAAAGACACTCACGTCAAGAACTCATAACATGACTAACATTAAATCTATAGGTTCCTTGAGGATGACGAGACCGTTTACAGAATTTAATAGCATAGAAAACTGGATGGAGTTTCAGTTGTATGGTCGACTTTTGATTGGGAGCTGGAAAGGGATTTATGTCGGACACGTTAACTAATGTCACTTTCATCCCCATCGACGGGTTAGTTTGGCGTTTCGGGGGAGTTTTAGTCTATACATTGCAGATGTCAATTGGCCCTGGCATTAAGTTCTGGTCCTGGCATTTCGTGTAATAAACTTTCGTTCCTTGCATAATACCTGAAGTATAATCCTTGGAGCTGCTTGGTTCTTTGTCCGGTACGACTTCAATACATCCACGACTGTCGACGTAATTGTAGAGATTTCGATATTATATCACGGAACAGTATGTCTTCTTACCCATTCCCATCTTCTACTGAGCCGTATGCTTCATTATCGGCCCACTTCTGCAAGCAAGATAAGATCATTGAAGATATAGACAAAAAATGAATTATTAAACCGAGATAGAGAAGTAGAATGAGAGAAGAGTGTTAAAAAACAGATGGCATAGAACATAGTCACACTTTTTTGTACGGACATGCTATGATGCATCCAACGTTAGAAACCGGGGTATAGATTCAAAGCTTGAATTACAACTTATATGCTAGGTTCCTCATCTTTGACTTTATCGGCCTCTGCTAAGAAACCAGAGTCGTCAGACGAGAAAGACGATGTACGCACACCTTCACTAATCTGTGCTTGTGTGAGGGGTGACACTCCCCGGGAAAGAGTCTTGGACTTCTTCTTGCGGTGTTGGTGTCCTTGCTCGGAGCCTGACGCCGTAGAATTAGGGGTTAGGCTTCCCCGACGGGGCCGGCTACTCGCAGACGACCTTGACGGAGGACGGTCATCAGTATCTACGGGGGTGGTACTTCGGGACGGCGTCCGTGAGTGCGAGTCCGAGCGCGTGCTACGCCGGGCAGGCGATTTCGGCTCGTGGCTGAGCCTAGAGATGCTCGAGTGGTGGGAATGGCGATGGTGGGCTTTTTCGTCAGCGGACTTGGTGATCGTCGCTGCGGCGGCTCGCCGGCGCTGTGACGCCTTCCATCCAATGCCAAACCACCAGAACCAGCCGCCGTCCTGCTGAGCTAGTTGGCGTTCCTTCTGGCGCAGTTTTTGGCGCAGTTGGGCACGCCGTTCGTTCTCCTTTTCCCAGAACTCGGTGCGGTAGTCATCCCAGTTCCCGCGGAACTCCGGCGAGAATGACTTGGGGAGGAGCAGTAGTCGGATATAATCACCTCCCGGACTGAGGTCTTCCTCCACCAGGCCCGACTCCATGTCCATGTTGTAGTACGGCTGGTGGTGCTGCCGACCGCCAACGCGTTTCTCCGACGCAGGCCGCTCAATATAGTGGAAGTCTCCGGCTGGGGAAGGGAAGAGCGGAATTGAAAAGGGGAAGAGGAAGGAGAGATAGGATAACAGCTCCTGCCACCAGGGACCGCGGATCACAACGATCTTGGTGTTCATCGTGCGAAGGCCGCGGTTGGCGACGGCGAGCCAGCGCCGCGGCCAACGTACCCCACGCTCCCATTGCCCCGTGCCCCAGACCAGCAGTGCAGTGACCACTCCGCCGAGCAGCGCAACCTTCTCCCACATCTCCACCACCCAGTACACGGAGCCGCCTACCCCGCGGCCATCTTCGCGAGGACGGAGGAACAGCGCGTAGGCAAAGTAGGTGATCCAGGCAGCAAGCAGCAGGAGAAAAAACGTGTTCTGCCGCCGGCGTTCTCGCAGCGCAAGGTATTGAGCCCGAAGGGAGCTTTCTAGGATGAGCAGGTTTAGGTAGATCTGAGGTGGAGAGGAGGGCAACGTGGACAGCGGGTCCGGTGTTGACGGGCGTGGCGGGGAAGACAGATCAGAAGAATTCTGAGGGTACGACTGTGGAGCAGAGTTCAAAGTGTCGGACGATGTTGATGAGGGCGAGAGATGATTTGCAGGAGCCGGTGACCCTTTGACCAGGTGATCCAGGCTTGCGGAGGCCATGTCCGCGACAGTAGAGGAGAAGAAGGGCACCAGAGAAATCGAAACAACTTTTGAAGCAAATGGGAAACGGACGGAGAACAAATACACTGAAGGATCAGAACAGCACGGCCTTCACGGCCAGGCGCTATCTCACAGCATGGAAGTAAACGAGTGAGAGCACGAAGGAGCGCAGACTAGATGGAATGGAGAGAAACGTTGAACTGTTGGAATGGTGGATTTAGTTGGACGCCGACAATAGATTACCGTCGGTATCGTATTGGTTCGGTATGGCTCTCGGAACAAGTCGACTGTCACATGATGGACGGGACATCTTTAAACAAGAAACAAGACCAATAATCCCTTGATATTCATAGTCTAACTGTATACATTATTATGCATATTCACTTGCCGTTAACACCGTGTAACCCGACAAAAGTAATCCAGAATCGCTCTTTATAAACAGTACATAATCAATCAAAGAAATCTATGCCTTTTTATTGTGCAGCCTTGCGATCCACGTCTTCCATCTCGGACAGAACCAAGCTGTTAAACTCTTCCCATCCATCCAAATAGACATGGTGGCCCGAATTCTTAATGACCACAACCTTGGCTGAGCCGTGGTCCGCATTTCGCTCTTCCGGGGTTGCGTTCTGAAGCACCTTGCGCTTCTCTGCATCAAGCTTGGCTTTTGCTGCCATTCCACCTTTCACATCCATCCAGTCATGATCGCCATACATGAAGACTATGGGGAGACCGTTTTCGCGCTTGGCGGGCGTTGACAAAGACGAGCCTGAAGCTATGGTAGAGTCGGGCTGGGGCAAGTTCTGGCGAGATGACTCTATGGATTGTGTAGATTCTTGCGTAGAGGATGAGGGCGTCTGAAGCATCTGTCTTCCCACCCCTTGAATGCGTCTGATTAGAGGGCTGCGTGCAAAGGCACCAGGGGCGAGAATATATGCGAGCGCATACTCTCCACTGCCCCGTTGACTGAAGATCGAATACGAGTAATCATGGAGGGCCTTGGCCTCGTCTGCAGGTAAATGAGAAAATCGCCGGGACGTCCAGCCTGATACAAGTCGCGGGCCTAAGGGACCCGCCCAGCGAATTAAACTGAAGGGAGATATGTTGGCATCCCAAAGGTAGGCAAACCACTTGGGAACCATCCGTCGGGGACGCTGATCGGGAGCAGCACTACCTGTCGGTGGGCCTTTCAGGAGGATATTGTTGTCACCTTTCTGAATTGTCTCGGGTGGCACTGATGAAGCTGAGTCTGCGATGTTGCGTTGATCCTGGGAGAATTCGGTGGCCATCGTGGACTCGGACGGCATATCTGCCGACACAGCATATGGGTCTTCTGGAATTCCAACTGGTGAAGCTAAGATGAGCTTGTTCAAGCGACCAGGATATTTGAGGGCATAGCGACCGCCATGTAACCTCCCAAACTGTGGCCGAGCAAAGTAAAGCGATCGATTTTGCGTTTGATGCGCCATTCCTCCAGGGCGTCCACAAACCAAGCCTCCGCCTCTCTGATGGCATCTTCACGGTCTTTCGCCTTGATACGGAACGGCGGCCGTGTGCTACGGCCCATTCCCAGCAAGTCTAGCGCATGTAGTTGCCACCCTTTCAGTCGGCTCAAAGGCTCAAAATTCTTGTAGAAGAAGCCCAACCCGGCTCCATATCCATGGATCATAACCAAGTGCTGGTTTGCTTCCTCCCCAATTCGTTCGACGGAGAATTCGTTGAGAGCTCGATTTTTGCCGCTTAGCTCGACCATGCTGGAGCGCCACCTCCGAGGGCCATAAGGATCGTTGAGTGAATTGGCCGCTACCTCGCCCTCCTGGCTGTGATCGGCTGATTGTAGGCTCCCTGGTTCGCCACTTGCGAGATTACTCGTTTTTCCGGTTTGCAAATGCGTAGGGGGTTCATGTTGAAGGTAGGGCAAGTATGAAAGAACCTTATGCTCGGCTGCGGCAGCCGGCAGACACGACCACTGGAGAACCCCATCTCAGTGACTGACACTTGAGCTTATTTCCAGGTTTTACAACGTACCCATTGACTGAAGCCTTCTCTGTAACCTAGTGGGAACCAGGCTGAGGGTGGCGGGGTTGCGCTGGCTCCGCGAGCCGCGTGAGGAGTACCGCCCTGGTGGGAGGCTAAATCGTCCTTGGACGATTCCAAGGATTGCGAGGCCATCGACGATGAGTAGCGACCAAAGGCAAAGGGGCTAGATGACGTTAAGAGGTGTGGATGTTCGAATGCGGCCCAGGATCGAGTGGCCTGAGAGGTAAGCGAAGAAAGTCGCGCGGTAGACACCTTGTCGCGCAGAGCAGAGAGTGACAGAGTAGTATTCTCTGTCACCCGCAGAGAGAGAGAGAGTAGGAGAAAATTAAGGGCAGCCGCGGGATTTATATGGAGGGTAATCAAGGCCCGTAGAGACCAGCAAAGGCGAATATCGGGGCGGATGAGAAGCCAAAAACCGCTTATGTCCGAACCAATCGACCTAACCCCGAAACAGGCACCGATGGATGACGAAGGATAGAGAACAAAAAGAATGTCGAGGGATTGAGGCTCAGCGAGAAGTTAATCTAGAATAGAAAGGGTGGCGGAGGACCGTGTAGACAACGTACTATACATGGATAAAAATGACAGCAAGCAAAAAGATAATTATAAAGGAATGATTGGGCGGAAGTGAGAAGTGGGAACCCCAACAGAGGATGATGACGCTCAACTGTTCCTGCTGGAACATCCCGAGGGTATTGTATCGTATCGTACCCGAACACTACCACTCGTACGGAGGACATACCAAGTACAAAGTACCTACGTATGTACACTTACTAGTATGCTACTATACTCGGAATGGGTCTTCTGGCAATTAATTTATTTCCATTGGGGATTTCACGAATATTTGACGATCCCTATGACCTCCTCTGATTATTCTACCGACATTTCCTAGAGAAAGCTTCGGTATATTATCACAACAAATCCGCCTCTCATCACTAACCCGCTCAAGTCCTAGGAAGACCTCACGATTCGAGCGCTTGAATTGGGACCAGATATGCTCCTCCGACGATATCTCACTCCACCAGGATAGTGCGCCATGGCCCTACCCATAGCTCTCGGGGACCTGTTTTCTTCAATCGGTGTCGTGCTCCCCGGCGTTGTGGTTCTGCTGCTAACTCCGCTGTTAGGTCGTAAACTGAAGTAACCGCCAGAGCCATCGGCTGGACTAACAACGTAGTTGTTGGTCTGGGAGGAGCTCAACATAACGGAAGGAATGTCTCCTATTGATTGTCGTGACTGTGAGTGTGGCGATACTGCTCTTGACCGGGATTCAAATGCAGGATTGTCCGACCGAATCGATAGAGCCAGTGATAATGAGTTCGGAGTGCGGATGTTTAGGCTCGACAACACCGATGTGGTAGCTGAGCGGCGATGGTGGGGACCATGGCTATCATCAGGACTGGCCAGTATTTGTCTATGCCTCCAGGGTAGCGAATGCTCCGAAAGCTCGTTATTCCTCATGCCAAGTGGTTGTGATGGTAATTCCAACCGATTATTGATCGAAAGCCAGGCCCTCTCATCGGCCTCCTCACTTACGCTGTTACTGGAAGAGGAAGACACGGATCTTGAATTAAGTCCATAGACTTTAGAGGATGACGTCCAACAGCGCCATCCGCCTACGCCCTCGAAGTCCCTCCTCTCGTCGCCACTAATCAGGCCGAGGAAGCCGCGCAATGACGGGTAGTAACCATTTTTATGATGCTCTGCTCTTCGGATTCGCCGTCCGTCAATGTCGTGGAGTGTACTATCCTGGTCATTTGGTTCTTCCAAATGTGAACTGTTGCGTCGCTGGCCGCGTCCTGGTCGGCTATGGCTAGGGGAAACAGGGTTGGACTGGTGGCAACTGGGGTCTGAGAAATGGATGGTCCTGCCGTAATCCAATGACCGGCGCTTTGGTGTTGTAGCAGCTAACGGGGTCGTGGGTTCAGAGGGGGCGAAGTTTAAGAGGGACGAGGTGTTGGAGGTGGGAATGACAAAATAGCTCGCGATGATCGCATAGCATAGTTCGATGTAGATCACCGAAAGCCGTAGAAACAGAGCCAGCACCGAAAAGCAGATGGTAATATAAGCTGATATAACGAGAGGTATGGAGACGAGGGCAAGGAATGGTAGTGTAAAGAAAGTGGTGGTTGACATGAAGGCTTGCAACGAGTATATATAGTACTAGATCTCTAAACCCGAGGGATAGATATAACAGATAGCAAATGAGCCACGCTATGCGATACCAAACTGTGTGATATGAATCGTTAAGAAGAAGACATCTTGATCTTTGAAGAGGGAGACAAAGAAGAATAAGAAAAGGAGAATCCTTGTCGTGCTCGACCCATCGGCTTACTTTGGTGAACAATAACCATAAAATGCGGAGAAGGAGCATGTGACGACTGTATGCCTCAGGCAGCAATTTATGGAGGGGATGAAGCTAGAACGATTTATTACATCACAGCCCCCAGAGCCGGTATTTATTGAGCCTTTCTGTCCTCGGAAAAAAAAAGAAAAAATACTGCCAACGCAATTCTAATTAGCATGACACCCCAGGAAATTCAAGATGGGACAGGTTTTCCCTGGGATATTGGGGTGTTCGATGCCCATTGTCATCCCACCGATACTATGTCATCCATTGCGGAGATTCCTAGCATGCGGGCAACAACGCTCACAGTCATGGCTACTCGGGGAGAAGACCAAGAATTAGTGCACCAGACTGCGGTGTCTCTCACAGGTGGACAGTTACCATCGAATCCGGGACAAAGTATCGGACGTGTACTGCCTTGCTTTGGCTGGCATCCTTGGTTTTCCCACCAGATCCTTGACGATACGGGGAAAACAGAAACTGAGGGCATATCGGCATCTGACAAGAAACTGGTGCATTATAGCAAAGTCCTTACTCCATCACCAGCGGATACTTTCATATCTGCTCTACCTGACCCCAAACCGCTTTCACAGCTTATCTCAGAAACACGCGAGCGGTTGCTAAACCATCCCGCCGCTCTTGTGGGAGAAGTTGGTCTTGACCGTGCTTTTAGACTTCCCCAAGCCTGGACGCAGCAAGAGAAGGAGGGTCGTGATTCACAGATGACCCCCGGGTCTCGCGAAGGTCGAGCCCTTTCTCCTCATAGAGTTCAGCTAGAACATCAAAAGGCAGTGCTAGAAGCCCAGTTACGCCTGGCGGGAGAATTTCAGCGGCCGGTCTCTGTACACAGCGTTCAATGTCACGGAGCAGTATTTGATCTTTTCAAGAAGTTGTGGACTGGCCATGAGCGAAAGAAGCCGTCGCGACGGGAGAGGGCACGGCGTTACAGTGCCGCAAATGCTCACACGCAGAGTGATACGGAGGATGAGCAACAAAAGCTGACCAAAGCCGAAAAACTACCGCTTCCTTTCCCGCCAAGAATCTGTATGCATTCGTATTCAGGTCCCGTGGAACCTCTGAAGCAATTCTTGAATCCGTCAAACCCTTCAGACGTGTATTTCTCATTCTCCACTGTGATCAACTTCAACGGACCGTCGCCCCAAAAAATCATCGAGGTCATCAAAGCCTTACCGGATGACCGGATCCTCATAGAAAGTGACTTGCACACCGCTGGGCAGCAGATGGATGATTTGTTGGAAGAAGTCGCTCGGCAGATCTGTGAGTTGCGTGCATGGGATTTGCACCAGGGGGTTCAGCAGCTTGCCGAAAATTGGAAGAGATTCGTCTTCGGTTGAAGATATTGGTATTCTTGAGCAGCGTTTGAGGATGCGTGCCTGTCGATAAGTTGGTAGCACTGTACATAGCGTCCTGTCGTGGATGAGGTTTTCGAAGACCGATGGACGTGTAGAAGATAGAGCCCAGATAACTTAATAGCAACCTAGATGACAGCTCACTGATAGAGCATATGCGTAGGTATGTGTGTGATCCAAGAGAATTGTGGTACGATTCGTGCGACGGGTCTATGTAGCACCATCACCATCTAGAATGAGTCTCTATCTGTGCGTCTTATTGGAGACATGAGGTGGTTAGAATCACTAGAGCTACTATTAAGATGGTATCCTGACTCTATTCTCAGTGATTGGAGTTAAAGAGAGTCTGTAGTATAGAATCCTAAGAATAAAAGGGGACTAGGCCGGCCTATGTGCTTGGTAGCGGTGACCATAAAAATAAGCGTGACGCCCGTGGCACGGTCGGTTTCCGGCCGCCGATAAGTTGTGGAAAGATAGGGAACTCAATTAGTCCCCGAAGTATAGATTCCATGTCGCTGATTGGTGCATGGTGGCTATCAGCCATTCAGTATCTCTTGGTTGAGTCCCCACTCGTCCCAGAATATCGAAAATTATGAATAATAATGAGAATGGCATAATAACGTTCACGACTTGGCACTGAGGGAACGGACTCACAATGTGGTTCATGGCCAATTTACAAGCTTTTTATGAACCTGCACACCAAAGGAAGGGATGGACGAAAGTTACCAGTAAGATCGATTAGGATTATGTATTGGATACTTGACCTCTCGTGATCTTTTCCCAATTCGAACTTCTCCGCACACACGTGACCTGCCCCAGACTCGCCGGCAGATGCCCCACCACTAGTTCTCCGGCTCTATCGATTTCTCCTCTTCCTTCCCTTTTTCTTACGTTTCACAATCCTCCATTGCCACTCTCTCCTTGATCATGTCTTGAAAACAAACTATCTTTTCATCCCTAGGACTGCTCCGATTATCAATGATGAAGTTGCTAGTCCTCGGACCCTGAACCCGCGTCGATGCTTTGCTATGTCCTCCACCGCGCATAACAGCCAACCATCCACCGGCAATGGTGTGACTAAACGCAAGTCAGGTACGCACCGCGGTCACCACCCATCATGATTCTTTTGTCTGTGTGCGGTTATGCTGACTCAACCCGATTTAGGCTCTGCAGCCTGTATTCACTGTCATCGGCGTAAAGTCCGATGCGATGCTCGCATTGTCGGTTTACCTTGTTCGAATTGTCGCTCTGCGGGAAAGGCGGATTGCCGCATCCACGAGAAGAAAAAACGCCTGGCTGTGCGCTCCATCCTTGATCCAGTTCCCATTCGCTGTCGTCCACCCCTTGACTCCGATTCTACTCCCACGCCGTTACCATCCACGCCTATCCAGCCGAATGCTTTCACAACTGCCTTTCGGGGCGTCCAACCCGACGTGACGAGTCCTGTCGCAGCCGGCACACAAATCATTCAATCGCCACACTCTAGCTACACTAATGGTAATCATGGTTCCCAACCGATTACAGAAACCCAAACATTCGATCGCCAACCGGGTGCCGACCGGTCCATGGACCTGGAGAACAACGCAGATTTGGAGAAGCGACTCGTGAAGCTGATTGATGAGGAGGAGTCGGGCAGTCGAGAAATTCAAAGGGGTGTGAGGGCAATATATGTTGGCCATGAACTTTCGAATATGTCATTCTTGATCCGGCAACAGCGTGATAAAGACGACGATGTGTATCACTTCGCGGGCAATGAAATTCCTCGACGGCAATTGAAAACAGGCCATGACCAGCTCCTTATGGATGCCCTCACACTCCCGGAACCAGCCCTCGCTGATGAGCTGGTACAGGCGTACTTCATGCACGTAAACCCAGGGTATCCCATAATCGAGGAGGAACTGTTTATGACTCAATATCGTAATCGTGACCCAGCCGATCCTCCTCCAATATTACTTCTCCAGGCAATTTTGCTCGTGGGGGCCCATGTTACACGCCCAAAAGCAGAGCGAGATGCCCTGAAGGAAATATTCTTCCGTCGTGTCAAATGGCTATTCGATAGTCGCATTGAACGCAACCGTGATATTATGGTTCAAGCTGCATTGCTCATGACATGGCACTCGGATAGTGCCGATGACGACGTAGCGGCTAATGCCCACTACTGGGTGGGAGTAGCTGCTAGAATCGCTACAGGTCTTGGTATGCACCGTAACCCGGTATCTAGCAAGTTTGTACCTCGCGATCGCCGAATGTGGAGAAGGTTGTGGTACATTCTGGTTCAATTTGATGTGTTAGTGTCATTGTCATATGGCCGACCACACGCTATGTAAGTTGCATCAACTCGCTTGTTCTCCAGATCTGGGAATTCGTGCTCTAACCCAAAGCGTACCTTAGCAACCTTGAGGATTCAGATGTCTCCCCTTTGACTGCTTCTGACTTTGAAGGGTGTGGTTCTCGAGTGCAGGCCGAGTATGTTATTAACTTCTCAGAACTGTGTACAATGATCTCGTATATCGTGCGGGAACGTTTTGGGCTGAGAGTCAGTGCCGAGCGCCGCAAAGCTGCTTTGCAAGAAGCCGACGAAGCCCTAGCAAACTGGTCCCTCAAGCTGCCAGATAGCTTGCGCCTACGAGCCTCTGATATGGATCCGTGGTCGGCCATGCTTCATCTGACATATAACAACTTCTTAATTCTTCTTCATCGGCCACATCCAAGAGCTTCCGCATATTCAGATGACTACGGTCCGCACGACGCAGAAATCTGCAGTGCGGCCGCTGGAGTTATCGCTTCCATATTCGAGGAACTACGTCTGAACGACCGGCTGAAGTTTCTGTGGTACTCTGGAGTGCATACGCTCTTCACAGCAATGATTCAAGTCCGGGTGGAACTTCGATTCTCCAATCCTGTCCTCGCAATCAACGCCTTGCGCCGCTTCGACTCAGCGTCGTATTCTCTCCGTGAACTTGCAGAGTATTGGTCTCATGCCAACACCATTTTAAGATTATTCCAAGACTCCAGACGACTCCAGGAGGACTTGCGAATGGCTACTAGCGAAAGACCAAGACGATTCAGCACACATGATCAAAATAAGAATACAAATAACCCCTCTAATCCTCATCCCACCCCCACTCCCAATCCCAGTTCAAATACTACTCTACAGAGCCCTCAGACCGAGCCGCAACTTCCATACGAAGTTCCTACCCCAGAATCTCCGCGTATGCCCCCAACCACCATGAGTCCCAACCAGAACCAGCCATTCGACAGCTGGATTCCATCCAGCCATCTCGCTTCTGTGGACCCCATAGATCAGCCTAGAGAGTTCCTGGATTGGCGACAGCTTTTTTCCTTTACCGATCCGGATCAGTCCGTTCTCCCAGTTCCGATGGAAGGATTGCCAGAGTTAGAGGATGAATGGCGCCAAATATATTGGCAGGAAACTCCTTTGTCTGATCTTCTCCAGGACGGAGGATGGATGCATGGATAAATGCGTACTTGCGCAGCGGATATATTTTGTTCTTTTTGTTCTTTTGGACTTGACTAAAATGGCGATGTTCATGATACCTGTTTCGTATTTGCGGATGATCATATGACTATAATGGATTGATTACACATGACGCATACAGCCTATCGTATACCAAGCCGCACCAAGTGCAACACACCGGGATCTTGAAATCCAAATGTAAAAGCTCGTTCAGGTGTTCATCGAGGACCGTGAAGTCCTATTTCATTCTCTCTCTATCGGCACCTCCTACACTATTTCGTACGTTGGAACAAAGGAATCAACTGGAATCACTAAATACAAGAAGCTGAGTCGAGTTGATGCGAGCACGACACGTCACCCAGCTCAGACACGCAAATGAGGGATATGACTGTATAAGAAAAACGTAAAGGAGTTCTGGAGTGGCCCACTTTACAAGCAATTGTACAAGCCTTGTTCTGAGTCCAAGAAGACATCGCATAGGCATTGACCCCAAACAAATAAGAAAACGCGCCGACCCTTCGCAACTATCTTTATACCCTCTGAAGTCGTAATCAATCCATAAATAACCCATAAATAACCCATTGCATCGTACGACGTCATTAAGATGCTGTACAGGGAGACGCTCCGAAGGTAAGAAAAGACCTTTCGCCCGGTCTAGGAGCTCTGGGCCTGGCAATAACACAAGGTTGGCTTCCTAATTCCTCAAGCCGCGTCGAGTGCAACGTTGGTCGATCTTTGACGGAGAAAGGCTGCTGGTTCCTCAGATCTCACGTGCACAGACACTAGTAGGAATCGCCAGCCGTTCCATTGTGCGGCTGGCCCACCATGGGCGGGTACCCGTAGGCGGAGGCATCTTGTTCAGCGGGATCTAAGTTTGGATTCATGATGCTGTTGGTGTTATCAGCAGCATCGGGGAACGCTCCCGCGGTTGCCGGACGTCCTCCCGGAGCGGAGCTTACGCCCCCGACAGGTCCGCCAGAGGCGTATCCGCTGCTTGTCGGCCTATTTTGATGCTCACCCCTCGCGGATTGGGTCTAAAACGTTAATCAGCATTGTACATCCTGGCCGAGAACACTGCCGACGGCTAGTGGAAGGGCAGGGGACTCAGAGCGTTGCACAAGTCTCACCTCACGGTACTTCGACAAATAGATTTTAAGGGCTTCCGCATAGTTTTCAAAACCCAGTGAGGTCATGGCAAACAGGATATCCTCTCCATTGACGGTTTTGCGCTTTTCCTGTTGGCACTTCTCGGACGCTGTGACTCCAGTGAGATTACGCCGGCGAATATTTACTGGCAAACCGATAAGACGGCCAAACTAACCTTCGCTAGTAATGAACGAAATGAATTCGCTCACACATTCTTGCATACATTCCTTGGCTTCTTTTGCAATCTTGGCATTGTCTGGCAGGGCCAATTTCATGATGCGGGCAACTTTAAACTAGACGTTAGCATATCCGCGTTGCATTTAATTCTGATAGGGTGCAAGATATCCGTAGATGCGCATCGAGCGAGAGCTTCGATTGGCGCATCAAGGGAGGGTGAGTATGCTTGCTTGGCAAAGGCAGAGAGATCAAAATGAATAGAGCGAAAAGGCGACAACTTTTGACAAAAGGGAAAAGAGGGGATTAGGGAGGAAGAAAAAAGGAATTGTAAAACGACTTGTATGGGTGGTGGGCAAATGGAGTCGGGAAGACCGCTGTTGACCAGCAGGCAAGCCGCAAGGTACGCGCAAATCAGGAGCTGCAGGGGAACGCAACTAACCATTGGCAATGGGTAACCACCTATCCTGCTCCTTCACTTCAAACTCTCCCTGATTCTGTGCCTGGTCCTGTTGTTCCTTGTCCATTTGTTCCTGCTCTTCACCTGATTGAACTTCAGGTTCCACTTCAGGTTCTTTCGAAGGAGAGGTCGACGACATGATTTTTAGCTGTTTTTGGGGCGCGCAGCGGGTCCTGGATTTAGAAGGGAACAACTGATGCTATTTGCTCTGTTGGCAAACCACGTCACCGATGCGGGCGGCGCGCGATGAATTTCGGCCCTGAACGCGAGGATAACTTTGCGCCAAGGGAAGAGGTAACTGGCTGGGCAGCGATTGGATTCGCTTCACAGCAGCCTAAACGGGGAAGGATGAGGAGCAAAAGTCAGCGCGTGTGGGGGATTGGCAATGCTTCCGCGACAGCTCTGCTGGCAGTATGTAAGTTAAGGTCCACCGGGGATGGTTATTCGACGATGATCATATGAGAAGCGCGGCGGGTGAGCTTGTTTTGGGGGGAATAATTATGACTATTTTGGTATTTTTGGCGGTTGGATTAAATCTGATTTGATGCCCAGCGACGAGGATGGCGCACCGATCTTCTGGAACCTCCAGGGCGTGGTTGGGGCCGAGTCAGGAAAGAGTTAGACTTACAAACTGCAGCAAGTGGTAACTAACGTCCACTCCAATACGGGCGAGATCTGGGAAAGCGGGACGTGACGCGGGTAATGCGACACGAAAGGTAACCAGTGGGTCACTGGGCAGTGGCACGTTGCTCAGATGGGGGTGGAAACGCTCAAGGAACCAGGACGATTCGGCGATCGGGTTATTTTGCTTTAGGGAGCCACACGATGCCGGTAGAGAGGGTGTGGTTGGTTCTCTGAACCAGTAGATAACAGTGATAATTACTGGGGATGCGCGCAGGCACTCAATTGGCGAACCAGAAGTTCCTGACAGTCAAGCACGATCACTGGCTAGTACTGAAAACCAATGAGAGTGTATGATGTTATGGAAAATGATCCTCTCCTCCACACTGACCGCGAAGGAACGGGGAAATGGAGAATTGCTGACAGGAAGAAAAGAATATTTGATGATGGATTGGATTGAAATCAAGTGATAGATTGAATGAGGGGGAGGACGAGAACGGTTGCAGAAAGAGAGTGAGGAAGAAGAAGAGAGAGAGGGAGAGAGCGAGAGAGACCGTGACCGTGACGGGAGATGGACAAGGCCAAAGTAGATGGCCTCAGGACTCCCTCTCTCAGCGCAATCAATACCGCCCTCATACAGGGAACTCCGGTATCGAAGCTCCCTCTGGGCATGGATTCCACGCAATGTCGCAGAGGGGTCGTATTGGAGATGTACCACACGTGATGCATGAATACTTCCGGTTCATCTGGTAGCAGTATTATGAGTTCTGGAAGTACATACTACTACTAAGGTAGGCATGGTATGTACATACATCCATACTCCCAGAACAGCATTCTCGACAGTATCCACCTTGTCATATCGTCATTCAGAGTGCATTGATTCCATCACATTATTAATCGAATGCACTGCCATCCAACCACCGTATATACCTTCTCCACCCGAGCAACAGTTGTCTGCGAAGTGGGAACCCTGAAGCGCAACATGAACAAACCCTCGCTTTCAAGCATCTTTATTGGCCGGGTTTGGTTTGACCAAAGAGGTACTTAATACTCTCCAAAGTACCAGGTTGACTGGAGTATCTCCTGTCACCAGATCAAACCCTCGGATCCTCTGTTCTTAGTGGCCCAGTCTGTCAATTTGGGTTCTGTCTATTGCCTAGTCTGCCCCGCCCATCACATACATCCGATGCACCGGAATAGAATGGAGCACCGGATCAGGCATCCAAATCGACAACAACGGTGTGAAAAAGACAAAGTGGACTAACAGTTGGCTGTGTATGCCTTGATATTTTTATATCAGGCAAACCTGCAGCATCCAGCCACCCACCTGCAGCCCAAGACCAGCATGATGGTGGTGCAAGGCATCCATCCGTCGACTGTTTCTGGAGCCGGTGGATCAATCACATTTTTCTACCCAAGAGCTGGTCATGTATGCCCTATCTCGGGGTCCCCGTGCGAAAATTGCACATGCCTCATCGCCTATAATGTAGGGACTGAAAAAGGGCATGTGTGATTGTTCGTCGAGGCTGCCCTGTTGTCAGGACTCTAGAGTATGCAGGTTCATCGGCAAGTTCGCCGGGGCTGACATGAAGCAGCCAGTCATAACGTGGGGGATAGAAAGTGATCAGACGAGATCTTACCGGAGTGGTAGACCGGCATGCCATTCTGAAACAACCTACTTTCTGACACTCTCTCCCTGCAGTCCCGTGATTGGTTCCTATGCCAAACACTCTACAGCTGGCAGTGTATACCTGTCGAACTACATGATATGGTGCTTATTCGATGTCTACAGGTTTCCTCAACAATACTCTATTACCGTGGCGTCATCAACACTGTGTGCTCTGTATCTCGCCGAAGAATGTCTCCGAGGCCTGTTTGTCTCGCCTACAGTACAACAGTCAATCTCTGCAGTAGCCAAGTCTGGTCGAGCATTGCACAGGATTGTTTGTAATTACTAATATGCTAGTTTCACCTGCAAAGTAACGGCGAATGCGACATTGTGTGATACACCTCTCGGGTTAGATGTTCTACAGAGATTTACGCGTCTGTGG
Source organism: Aspergillus nomiae NRRL 13137 (assembly GCF_001204775.2). Lineage (NCBI taxonomy): Eukaryota > Fungi > Ascomycota > Eurotiomycetes > Eurotiales > Aspergillaceae > Aspergillus > Aspergillus nomiae. Next base: position 5,759 of record NW_015378134.1, on the reverse strand, counting down.
ACTCCTGAAGAGCAGAACATGGAGTTATTCATGGGTATCTACATAAACCAATAAAATAAACCACCCCAAGACTAAAATAGCTCATGTCATGACCGTATAATACTTTGAGGCTAACGAGGAGACTGTACATGCAATAGTGAGGAAGGGCATAAGAACTATCCCAATCTACACGATTCCTGTACCTCTAAGTAAGTCACAGGTTCTAACGACATTTCCAAGCTAAGGGCATCGGTTGTATGTAACTCTCACTACAAGGCTACTTTAATATCTCATCTCTTATCAGTATTCTCACTCTTGTACTGTCCTCTTCAACCCCATACCATTTTACTCCCTCATACCTACTTCCACTCTTTCCCAGAGCTATTACATTCACGAACCCAGCTATATGCACATATCCCTTCGTGGCTAAGCACCTCTCAAGAGAGCACAATGCCAGCCAACAAAGCAAACAAAATGCGCAAGAAAAGTGCAAGGTTGAAAAAGTTACTCGTGCCATTCGTCCCTTGGGACGCAAAAACAAATGAACTATCAGGCTCAGAAACTATATCAGGTCGCTGATTACCGATCAAAAAAAAATAAAAAAAAAAAAAAAAAAAACGAAAGGCTCTGAGAGAGAGGTGAGAAGAAGACGTCGTCGATGAAGGACGGCGCCGGAATGAGGATTGAGTCCCACTCGAAGGATATGAGGAAGACCATAGCATTCAAGACGACAGCGAGGAGGTTTGAAGAGGTGTCTATAAAGAGGCCGGCGCAGTAGGAAAGCCAACAAATGATACAACAGGCCCCGTGAGCATTGATAAGAGATCTATGTTTTGGAAGAGGTCCGATCCGAACTCATCGTCACCAACACTTTAGGTATGGGAATGTCTTATTACGGGGGTTCATACTGATTGATTCCAAGCTTTTCCTATATCTTTGCACGGGATGAAATACATCACTTGTTCATTCGGACGCAAATGGCAAGAGCAACAGTAATATTTGAGGGGTGGGGATATTCTACTGGTGAGACTGGTTTATTTGCTCTGTAGGGGCTCATATTGCTTGGATTTGTCTTCACCAGGGTGGCGTCTAGAAACTCGAGAAAGAATAGTTTGCAATGACAGATTCCAATACATAGCTATCACTGCGTCAGTCCCTGGCCTGTAATATAGACACGAGGGCGAACAAGCATGTCTATCCGTTCCTTTCTCATCGCCTACCTAGTTCCATAGCTTGGCATTGTATACGCAACTGGACTATTTGGCCGGTTTCGCGACGCAGGCGAGTTCTATCGCGGCTCTAGCGCAAAAGCTACGAAGGCCTGTCGCCAGATTCGGACCTGTTTTCAGACTCCTGGTAACGCCATTTTGTTCTCCCTCTATCTCCTGATGAACCAATACATGACATTAGAAAGGGGCAGACAACGAATCGCTAATACAAATCAAATTAGGTTCAAGGTTGTACGACTTGGATATTGTTCTTTTTCTGTATAGCAAGACGGTTAGCCCCTATATTTCGCCCTCTGCTTGACCTCTCTATCCAATCTCGAACAGCGATCGCAGATAAACTAACCTTCCAGTTGTCCAGTTCCGTCTGCTTCGACTTGTACTGCTTCAACAGCTCTTCCAACACTTGCTTCAGGCCATCGGAGTTGGTCTTCAATGTAGGTAGGACGTCTTTGACTGTTCGCTCAACCAGAACACCATTCACCATGCGAAAACACTTTCTCTCTTCAGGGAGGGGTTCGAGCGTCTCGATGACAAGCCTAGGTGCAAATGTCAGTGTCAATATTCTCATACGATTCCAAACTCTCCGTAGTTCGCTAATCCACTCAATTGAGAGCAGCCAGGTAAACCCACTTATGTTCCTCTGCTTCCTGCTCAATATCCCCAATCTTCTGCGCCATCTGTTGCAGTGTGTTTTTGTAATTTGAGTATTGGAGCTGGAGCTCTGCGCCGCATTAGCTTCGGTTCACACATACTCCAGCGGTCATAGAAAGTTGAGAAGCATACCCTGTTGCCTCTTGGGGTTTACTTGCTGTTGGCTGGCCATTTTTGTCTGCGAGTCGTAACAGTATGCTGTTGCAAAGCTGGAGTTGCGGGGCGGGGCGTTTGATATCGGAGTTGATGTTTCGCGCCGTGTTCTTGTCCGCGGCGAAGATCCAAAAATACTATGGGTACCACCAAACTAGATCAGATTGAGACCACCACAGAAATAATATCTCTACATTACTCATACAGGGTATCCATAAGCTACACTTTACATGATTCTGGGTTGCGAGATAATCTTTCATTTTTCACTGAGCTGGACCCCTCAATGTGGTATTGATCGCACGTGACACAATCGTCGGTTTGCATGGTTTGTCAATTTATTTATCGGCGATAATCAAATGGTTTCCTATCAACCATCTCTTCCGCTTCAACCTCAACCACAGGGCTTCGGGCAGGCAACCGGTGGCCCTTTGTGAAGTTTTCCACACCTTTCGGGGCGCCCCAATTCGGTTAATATTGCTATAACTCGATATTGAGTTACACCTTCACAATGGCAAGCAACGACATGCCCCCAGCCAAAAGGCTGAAGAGCTCCAACCTACCGCCACCGCTTCGCGACGCGAAGCGCAAAGATATCGACAACTGGGAAACGAACCGAATGCTTACGTCCGGAGTCGCCCAACGACGAGACTTCGATGCAGATTTTATGCCCGAAGATGAGGAGGGTACTCGTGTACATTTGCTCGTTCATGATCTCCGCCCGCCTTTCCTCGATGGCCGCACGATCTTTACCAAGCAGCTGGAGCCTATTTCAGCCGTACGTGATCCGCAGAGTGATATGGCCGTGTTCAGTCGGAAAGGGAGCAAGGTTGTGCGGGAACGTCGTCAACAGAGAGAGCGACAGAAGCAAGCGCAAGAGGCGACGACAATGGCGGGGACGGCACTTGGAAATTTGATGGGAGTTAAGGAAGACGAAGGTGACAGTGCTGTCGCTATGCCCGTGGAGGAAACATATAAACATGGAAATAAATTCGCACAGCATTTGAAGAAAGATGAGGGTGGTCAGAGCTCATTTAGCAAGAGCAAAACGCTTCGCGAGCAGAGAGAATACTTGCCAGCATTTGCCGTCAGAGAAGATCTATTACGAGTCATACGGGATAACCAGGTGATTGTGGTTGTTGGCGAGACAGGTTCGGGAAAAACAACCCAATTGACGCAGTTCCTGCACGAAGACGGCTATTCAAAGTTTGGCATGATCGGCTGCACGCAGCCTCGTCGAGTGGCTGCCATGAGTGTCGCAAAGCGTGTTAGTGAGGAGATGGAAGTCGACCTAGGTGATCTGGTCGGTTATGCTATTCGATTTGAAGACTGTACAACCGATCAGACAGTTATCAAGTATATGACCGATGGTGTTCTTCTACGAGAGTCGCTAGCCCAACCTGACCTTGACAAATATTCCTGCATCATCATGGATGAGGCACACGAAAGAGCCCTAAATACCGACGTACTGATGGGGCTTCTGAAGAAGGTATTAGCTCGGAGAAGAGACCTGAAGTTGATCGTCACCTCAGCCACGATGAATGCAGAACGCTTTTCAAGATTTTTTGGTGGTGCTCCGGAATTTATTATCCCTGGAAGGACCTTCCCGGTAGATCTCCATTTCTCCCGTACGCCCTGTGAAGATTACGTCGATAGTGCGGTCAAGCAGGTCTTGGCCATCCATGTTTCTCAGGGTCCCGGCGATATCCTTGTCTTCATGACAGGACAGGAGGATATTGAAGCGACTTGCGAGCTGGTCGATGAGCGATTGAAGCTGTTGAACGACCCGCCAAAACTTAGCATATTGCCCATTTACAGTCAAATGCCGGCAGAACAACAGGCGAAGATTTTCGAAAAAGCGGCCCCAGGTGTACGGAAGGTGATCGTTGCCACGAACATTGCCGAAACCAGCTTGACGGTGGACGGTATCATGTATGTCGTTGATGCTGGATTTTCGAAGCTGAAAGTCTACAACCCCCGAATGGGTATGGATACACTGCAGATCACGCCGATCTCACAAGCCAATGCCAATCAGCGCTCCGGGCGTGCGGGACGGACAGGGCCTGGCAAGGCATATCGTCTCTACACCGAGGTGGCATACAAAAATGAGCTGTATCTGCAAACTATACCGGAAATCCAGCGCACCAGCTTGTCGAACACGGTTCTTCTCCTCAAGTCTCTCGGGGTGAAGGACCTTTTAGACTTCGACTTCATGGATCCGCCGCCACAGGAAACCATCTCAACGTCACTGTTCGAGCTCTGGTCCTTAGGTGCGCTGGATAATCTTGGTGATCTCACGCCGTTGGGACGTCAGATGACACCATTTCCCATGGATCCGCCGCTCGCCAAGCTTCTCATAACGGCTGCTGAAGATTACAGTTGCAGTGAGGAAATGCTGACGATCGTATCTATGTTGTCTGTGCCGAGTGTCTTCTACCGTCCCAAAGAGCGCCAGGAAGAGTCGGATGCAGCCCGCGAGAAATTTTTCGTTCCCGAATCGGACCACTTGACGCTTCTCCATGTGTATACCCAGTGGAGAACCAACGGCTATTCAGATGGCTGGTGTATCAAACATTTCCTTCACTCGAAGGCCCTGCGGCGAGCTAAGGAAGTTCGCGAACAGCTTCATGACATCATGACGGTGCAGAAGATGCCGCTCGTCAGCTGCGGGACAGACTGGGATGTGATCCGTAAATGCATTTGCTCTGGGTTCTACCACCAAGCTGCCAAGGTGAAGGGTATCGGCGAGTTCATCAATCTGCGGACCAGCGTGACCATGCAGCTGCACCCAACCAGCGCGCTGTACGGTCTGGGATATGTGCCCGAATATGTGGTCTACCACGAATTGATCTTAACCAGCAAAGAGTACATGTCCACCGTCACTGCCGTGGACCCTCACGTAAGTTACTATCTATTTCTCCCTCTTAAAGGCATGCAACTAATATCTGTTCTAGTGGCTCGCTGAACTCGGAGGCGTCTTCTACTCCGTCAAAGAAAAAGGATACTCGCAGCGGGAACGCCGCGTAACGGAACTCGAATTCAATCGCCGCATGGAGATCGAGACCCAGATCGCCGCAGACCGGGAGCGGGCTGCAGCAGAAAAGCAAAAAGAAATCGAACGGAACGACCCCTCAAGACGGAGAAAAGAAGTCGAAGTGGGGGGTTCTGCCGTGCGACGTCCAGCCATCACTGGTAAAAAGATCGGGGGTGTCACAGCATCGTCCACATCGCGAAATGGCTCTGGTGGTGGTGGTGGCAGTGTGGTCAAGAAGCCACAGGTGAAGAGACGACCCGGACGAGCATTTTAGAAGGTCACAACTTGCATGGACTGTACAGTATACGCATAGACTACTACTACTACTACTATATACCCTGATTAGGCATTGCATGAGTTGGTTAAGGATTGGACGGTATGAAATATAAAAGGCGTTCTCAGGATTCTATCAATACTCTACACCCATATAGTATCTCTACACACCCAACTACAGTGCCACCCCCACCCCCAAAAAAGAAGAAGAACAAGAGAGAAAAAGAAAAGAAAACAATCCCATCAATTCACCCTCTAACCCTAACAAACCATAATAATAGACACCAAGAGAATCCACCAGGGAAACTACCTAAACCCCTTCCACAAGCAAGCAAGCAACCACCACAGCATGCCATACATACAAAACAAGGGCCGCAAACGCAATCAGTTAATAAAATTAATACAGAAGAAATGCAAGATCAAACTCCCAAAGATATAATCCG
>NW_015378133.1:0-97532 GCF_001204775.2 Aspergillus nomiae NRRL 13137 | reverse complement strand
AAAAAGAGAAGAAGAAGAAGAAGAAGAAGAAGAAGAAGAAGAAGAAGAAGAAGAAGACGTAGCAAAATAAAGAGGAGGAAGAGGAATGAAAAAAGCATCAAAGAGAGACACATGGCTAAGCACATAGGCTCTGGGAGCTCTGGAACCGAGGATAATGACTGCTATTATTGGAGCGTGCTGAGTAAATGGGGTCATAGCTGCTGCTGGTAGTGGGATGATGGTACATATGAGACGCCATTCTGGGTGGGTGCTTCAGGTAGTGTGAAGACTCGCTTTGTCCGTTTGATATCATGGATATCATCGGATCGAATGGCTCATGAAAGGTTGTGCTGGGTTCCTCACTAGGTTTTGAGACAGGCTCATACTCGAAAGGGCGCAGTTGGTGGCGAAACTGACTTTCAGGTTTTCGGCCGTCCAGGAGTCCAAAGCTGGAGTCATGATACGAATCAATGCTTGACGTGCTTTTGACGGGATCCAGAGGATCCATGGAATCACTCAGGACGCCGATATCGAAGGCCGATGATGACGACGATGAGATGTGTGGGCTTCCACTTAATGTGGACTGGCCAGATGTTGCTATTTGGCTGTAGTCAGCCCGGCCATAGTGTGGCCCGCCGCGCTGCGAAGAGTCGTACGACATGAGGGCCAAGTGAGACCGTGCAGCTGCTCCCATGCCTGGGTGTAGTACAGCCCCTCCACTGCCGTCGCCTGAGCCACCGCTTCCCCCATCGGGACCCATACTGGTAGAGCTGTCTCGTCGGCCATCTTTGTAATGGCCCGGGGAGCGACCGCGCACAACCATTGGATGTGACAGCTTCCTAGCAATCTTGATCCACTGGGACTCTGCAACTTCTGCGTAAAGGTCGACAACTAGATTGTAGTACTGCTGCTGCGCTCGACGCTTCCCGTTATTAGCCGTGGCCTTTTGAAACTGAATGCGCTCAAAGGTATGTTGTGTCGGAGGCTGCGAAGGTTGTGGAGGACTGTTGTATGAGCCGTTATAGTCGAGAGACATCCCTACTGATTGAGAGGCTAGACCAAATGTATGCTGACTGCCACCAGATCCCGACGAATGGCTAAGGACCAATGGTGGTGGTTGAGAAGGCTGTAAAACAACTTTCCCAGGTTTCCTCTCTGACTGTTTATCCCGCTTTGGTGTGTGTTGAACTAGCTCGCGGACTTCGCTAAACTGTTGATTCACAATGGCTGATATGGACATGGCAAATTGCGTAACACGCTCGGTTCCTTGGTCATACTTGAGGTAAAGAGGCGTATGAGTCCATGGGTGTAGTGAGAAAGAACATGAGACAGAGAAGTAATTTCTCCGATAACAGGTCCACTTTTCATCGACCTGAAAGAACCCCTTATGTATCTTAGCTTGTATCTCTGTTTTAATGGTCTGATTGCCGCAGATGATTTGGTGTATAACATTAGTCTCGCCGAAAGGGGGAGCGTCTGTCATCGGTGGTGGCATGCGCTGGACCGGCTCCATCAGCATGTTCCCTGGTTGACCATATAACAAATTTTGAGAGGTTCGGTCTATAGTGCTTTCCAATACTCGCGGAGTCGTGGTGTATTGCGACATTCTGGACATGTCACTAATGCTTGACAACGATGGAAATGTGCTCCGTTGAAGCGTGTACGTTCCAGGATAACTGTCGTTTCTACCCAGAAGCCCAGCACTTCCAGATACTCCCGTGCTCTGCGAATGCATAGGAGAAATACCGGTAGGTGGTTGACTTCTCACCATTTCATATCAATCAATGCTCATCAACTAGCTGCTAAATAACGAGGGTGACTGGCTTACAGAGGGGGTACCCGATGAGATCTGAAATCTGGCATTCTATCGAATGGCAGCCCCGGTGAATGCGAATAGATTGATCCCGAGGCGGGAGAAAAGGTTTCTATGGAGGAAACCATCAGTCATAGAACTTCAGTATGTGGCAGGCTATAGATATAACAAACCAGAGCAGGAGTCAGTAGGGCTCATAAGAATTGTCGGAGATGTTGCAAAGCTAAAAAATATCATCTAGAGTTAGTAACCATGCATCTTCTCGCAAATAGACAAGGCAAGGTAGAGCTAAGATAAAAACAAATTGTGAAAAGCGAAGCAGAACTGCATATCGCCAGTGCATCACAAGAGGACACGACGCATATAAATCAGTCAGGAGTGAACTGTAGCAACATTTCGAGGTTCTATGAGACAACCTGAGGAATAGCAGCCAAATGCATGCAAGTTGCACCCAGGCAAAAAAAAGAAAAAGAAAAGAAAAAGAAAAACAAGTAAAACCATAGATAAATAAGTAACATGAAGGAAAATCGAACAAGAAAAAATAGATTCTAACAATCATACATAACTGGAAAAGTTGAACAAAACACATCACCGCACCGCCATTCAATGCACTCAGAGAAGGGGGGAGAATGCTGGGGCCAGTGACTGCAAGTGGCCAAAGTGGAGCACAAAGGGCAGTCTGAATTAAAAGACAACTTACGGCACATCCTGCAGCGCAGACTGCTGTGTGTTGTATCTCAAACCGTTCGTCGCAGGTATCGAGACAGGTTGCGCCAAAGGATGTCCAACGGCGCTGCTTCTGCGACCATGGTCCTCATCGTCCATGGGAAAACTGATTGGGCCAGAAAATGGGCGCTGGCCACCTGTATAGTCACTGTCGGTGGTAATTGGACCGTCCATTTGGAAAGAGTTCTGCAGTAGAGTTGCTGCTGGTGAAGAGAAACATGATCAGACCGATGGGGGAGCCACAATACAGATATACAAGAGAGCCGAATGTGCCAGAGTAAAAGGAGAGCCAACGTGGAAAAGGTACTGAAGGTAATCGGACATTTGCCAGTCAAAATTGAAATAGGGTCTTCATCCTTGACGGCCAAGACGACAACAGTCCTTGATGTCATATCAATACAGGGTAATGAAGCAATACCAGGATTGTGTAACAGAACAAATTCCCTGAGCGAGACGGGAAAATCAACGTTCATGTAGATCGCTCGTCATAAGCAATCCATTGGGAAGGGGGGTCACGGGTGCAGGGAGATCCGACGTTGGAGACAGACAGAGAGAGAGAAAAAATAATAATAATACAAATAATAAAATAAAATAGAAATAATTCAGAGAAGGGGGGAAAGAAAACAAAACAAAACAAAACAAAATTCAATACAATCAGAAGAAATACCAGAAACTGAAATCAAATCCAAAAAAAATAATAATAATAACAAATTCCCAATAAAATAAACCGAGGTATAATCATACGTAGCAGGAATACTTACAGTGATTCATTGGCAAGCCCACCGAAAATAATCTCACTGAAGATGGGGTTGGGATCTTAGGACAACTTGAAGGTTCCTTAAGACCAGCCCAAGTTGAGCGAGCGCTAGAGTAACGCCCAAGGAGCACTAGGCTTCTGATGGCGCTGAACAGGGGTATAATAGAGTGAAAACGTTGTCAGGGAATATGGCAGAACGATCTGCTCATTGGATTTAGAACCCTGCGGCTCGAAGAGAAAAAAAAGAAAAAGAAAAGAAAACCAAACAACGAAAAGAACAAAAAAAGGACAGTGGTCGCCGCTCCTATTCGGCGATAATTTCTCCTTCAAGCTTGTTAGCACGGTGGCTTGGCTTTTAAAACATTGTCAACGTCTTTGAGCCGGATGCTCGAGGCAAGCTAGTGGGACGTTGGAGGGTATGGACTTTTCAGGAGAGACACAGTAGGTAGGAAGGTCCTGTCAAACAAAGAAGTTGGCTGGCAATCGCAAGCCCCGAATGGATGCAAATGTTGGATCCAGGAATTTGTAGAGAACTTGGACGTCAAAAGCAATAGTGATCGGGGGTTTTTGAAGGCTAGTTTAGAAGCAGGCCAAACCAAAGAGGAAAAGAGGACGAAAAAGAAAACATGGCACGTTCCATCCGCGAGACTCGGCTTCAGGGCATCATTGCATTTTCACTGCCCACAAATCGAGACAGACGCGACCATTTGCACTCTGAAGGCTGCGAAGGAGACATGCGATGAGAACAATACAGACACTGTGCTGTACACCAGTGTATTATACAGCCCTGTAATCAAGTAGGTATAGGAACGTTTTGAAAACAAAGGGGAGGGAAAATCAGACATGTCCACACACGGGGGAAATATCGGATCTACACAATGAGATCTGAAGAACCTGGCCACATGTTTTATTCTGTTTTGGGTGAACTTTTATTTCCCCTTGTGGAGGGAACTGGGTGGGAAAAATAATTGGAATGGACGCTGTGGAGAACAGGCAGAGAAGATGTTGGGCACGACAAATGCTAAAGAAAGAAGCATACCTGAATCGAATAAATGTTGCGGTATTCAGTCAACGGTGTAGTGTCTTGCATTTATTGCTGCAGAATATGACTCCAGGCTGCACGGCTATATGTAAAGTGATTGCCCACAAACGATCGACTATCAAACTGATAATCGTCAGTCTTTGTTTCCCTCACCTAGACAAACGACCCGGAGGCTGGATGGAAGGGTTTTAATGTTGGTTCTAGTAGTTCCAACTTCTATCACAGGGAACACTGAACGACGACTGGGAATGAGGAAATCTTGGGCCGAAAATCGAGGGATCTGTCGGATTGATATTCGTTCGCAAATACCGAATGGAACGCTTCGCTCAAGTCAAGTTGGCCCTTTTCTTTTTTCTTTTTCTTTTTCTCCCTTTTTTATTTGATTTCATTTATTTTTTCCCCTTCCTTTCCCTTTACCCACACTCACGCCTGCTTTCTCCGGTTCTAGCCTGACCTCCTTTACGTCCAGTGTATGACCCTTGTAGGTATGCGGCGGAATTGTCTGCAGAACGGTTGTGCACAAGCCCTGATAGCTCCTAGTTACCAGATTAAGCTTGAAGACGAATACCACTCTTGCCACGAGTTTGTTGTGCAATTTGGGACCATGTCGGGGCCCAAATAAAAACAAAAAAAAAAAAAGGCGACAGACGTAATAACCACAAACCAGAACTAACCAAAACCGTAAAACGAGAGATATTTTGTTGCATCTGCATTTATACAACAGATATTTCAAGTAAGAAAAATAGAAACAAAGGTAAATTAAAAGTCACATAACAATAACACTACAATGGGTGACAGCAGAAAGGGGTCCAAGTGTAAATGAAATCAGGATCATTTGGGGGCCTTTTCTTCCCCTTCATTATCCTTTTGACCTTCTGCTAGCTTCCCTGGAAGAAAATGAAGCATGAGAGCCGTCGTGGAGAATATTGTTGCATCAGCCGAAATAGCGCGAAAGGGCACTGGACCCTGTCAGAGTGTTGGAGAAGCACAGCATTGGCCAATTTCGATGTTACAACCCCTCAGTATCCAACTCCAGACACTATCAGAGCTGCACAAACTTTGAGTAGTTCCGAGGGGGAAAAATGAACTCCAGCGTTGGTATGATTCAGCTGGACGCTAGTCGGCCGGCCGAACTGCTTCTAACCAGACCACTGCCGGTAAAGTCAGCTGTTCTAGCGTGAACACCCGGTCAACGGCAGAGTGCAGCAAAGCAAATTAAGATGGCGCTAGAAAGGATTAGTAGCGACGATCATAGCCCCGGAACTCCCGTGCAGACCCCAGTCGCATGACAGAGGCTGTCGACAGTGGACACTACTGAGCTTAGGCAGCCGCAGACAGCCATGGCAATGGGCCTTACCAACCAACCATGACAGAGGTACTCGTAGAATGGGTCAGTAAAATGCTGGTATAAGGGAGGCAGGGGGCCGGTGGACCCATTAAGAGGATCCATGTTCTAGACGTGACGCCTCTTTGGGGCCGTTCCAAAGAACTTTCGGGTGCTCGAGGCACGAGCACCAACTCCTGCATGAATGAGAGAGATCAGGCGATCGACGGTTTCCAACCAACAGTTGGGAAAATAAAAATATCTTTTTCTTTTCTGTTCTTTTCTTTTTAGATTTTTTTAATTCTTTTTTACCTTTTCAAACACACCCTTCCCTTATGGACATGGAGTCGGTCGCTCACCGACACCGGCGCCGGAGAGCCGACTGAATCATGCAGGCTGTATGGGTACATATATAGTAGAATACCTACTTACCGGTTGGTCGGTAGGTTCCATAGTATGCACATCTAGGAAAGTCCATCCGTAAAACCAGATGTCGCCAACCAGGATGCTATATTCGGTAAGCATTGGAGTTAATGGATCGAGCCACGCATCGGGGTTGATAACCCTCTCTCTCTCTCTCTCTCTCTCTCTTGTTCTATTGCCCCTCCCCCCACAATGTCCACTTGAGCACCTGTGCCATGAGAGGCAATGAGACATCTATTGGAGGAGTCCGAATTAGTAAGAGTAGCTCGATCAGTGGAGAGACGCGTTTCCCGTACACAGCATAGTTTCCAGAATTCAAGAACTTCGGGCCCCACAAACCGGGGGAGAGTGAGACCAACACAAAGAAGTCCCATTTGAATCTCAGATTAGCGTCATCCTGTCAATTATTACCATGATTGTGAGTTCTTCTCGGGTTCTTTTTCTTTTTCTTTTCCTTTCACGCGTTTCTTTTTTCTTTCACGATTTCTTCTTATCTCGTTTGGAGATCGTATTGTGGCGGATCCGATCATCAGCCGTGCAGGAAGCTAGTTGGTCCAAATGCGATATGCATGGCGCTGAGAAAGGAGGCCAGGCAGGACCATTGGCCGAAGGTCCCTGCTTAGATCCATCCAGGACTGGGGACCAAAAAACTTGAACTTGGCGAATGGAGACTGCCTAATGGAGGGGGTTAATGTTGTGCAGGATGTTATGTGTACGCGGGATGCGGCGCGAATCCTAGAGTAACCTCGTACAGGGGTCTCGGAGATGGTGGCGGGGTGGAGAGGTTGCATCTCAGGCAACCGATAGCCAATTAGGGCCTCTGGCGAGGAGAGAAAAAAAAAGAAAAGAAGAGGAAAAAAGAATACAACATGATAAAAAGAAAAATAAAAATAAAAAACAAATGCATAGTGATGCATATGAAATGAAATCATAGGATAGGAAAAGATGTAAGCGCGTGTAGATTGACTAATCTGAGAGAATGTGGTTAGAAGGAGAAACATAGCCAGTCCACATGGAGATGATTGCATTTGAAGTGATTCTTTTGAAATTCCGTTTTCTTTGGTATTTAGTTCTTTATTTTTGTCATGATTTTTGGTTGATGTTCCCACTTCCCTTGTATGTGTCTCAGTCATCCATGCAGTTCCCCTACCTAGTACTGGTAGATTACCTCTTGGATAGAGGAGTTGTCGTGGTAAGTAGTTGATCCCAACACAAAGGAACCGCTGTAGCGCTAACCTTGGAAAGGCTACACCCCATGGGACTTGTCTGGCACGTGCACCACGCTTAACCCAAAGGCGGATAGTGCATGATACCTACTGTGTACTTCCATTCCCCCAACTCCCTCCCATCCGAAACTAAAATGTTTTAGCCTTCTTTCACCCAACTACGTACTAACGGAATCTTGAACAATGAAAGGAATGATTGACTAACTTATCCACACCTCCCTCCCTTCTTAACTTGCTTTTTCCCTTCTTAAGTCCTTCCATTATATAATATTTTCCATTTACAGGCAACGCTCTGGGGGTGAATTAATCGTCTTTCTATTTTTGTTTTGATGGGACTAGATTGACCCATGTTCCTGGATCCAACCGACTATCCTCGTCTTATGTAACCCATCCTCGAAAAAGTCCTTCATTTGTTGTTGGTTTGATGAGATGACAGGGATTGTAAATCCGTTCTTGATTGTAAAAGAAGGTTAATCATTAACTCCCCTCAGCTCTCTTATTGACTGACTAAATCTCTACCATCAAGGGTCACTTCTTTTTGTGACGATTTTTGACTATTATGTTTTAGTAGTAGTAGTAGTAATATTATTATTATTCTTCTTATTATTATTACTATTACGATGATCATGTTCGCCCGCCTCTTTCGCTGTCTCTATTTCTTGAATGCGCGTTTGTTGTCGCTTGGACGAGGGGGCAATCGGCTTCATCTCCATGGTCAGTTAAGGTTTTGATCGTTCTAGGCCAAACTTTGACCCTCCATTAGACTCCTACTCATGTGGGAAAAGTTGCAATACGTTGCCAGCCTTAGCTTCGGGTCTACTCCTACCGACCATACTACAACTCACTTCAGCCATCCAATCCAGTTAGAAAGCCCCACGAGTGGATACAACGTTCTCACCCATGCTCTTGCCACATCCAGCTTAGTGGCCGGTACTAGACCGGTACCTTTTCTTGAAATGTGCCTGTACAACCGCATTTTTTATTTATTTATGTGTTATTATTTTTTGGTTTTGGTTTTCAATTTACCTTGACCAGCCCTGGGCGGAGAGTGAGATACTACTCACTGACCTGCAGCTGGCCGATGGAAACTCTGGCTCCATTGCGAGAAGGCAACAAATCTTGTCCTTCCCACGAGTCAGCGTCCAGATAAAGGAACCGCGAGTCCAGACCAGTCGGGCATTATTTCCGGGATTCCCTGCAGTCTCCACGCTTGAGAAGAAACCCATTGACAGACGGAGATTCTGGAGCTTGAACTTTCTACCGTGATTGCGATCTTCATCACGCTTTCTTTGGTCCTCAACCTTGACTTCGACGCGTCTTGGCTGGATACCAAACTGGTCAGCCCATCACGCTCTCTCGAGCCAGATATGTCCTGTCTGGACCCTCAACTGGCTTGTTGTCTCCACTGTCCGCCCCAACGGGATGCCAGGGTAACCGATGAGCGGGGATATACTAGAATTCTTGGCCATATTGACGGAGGCTTTGGCGATGACCACGATCGACGTGGGCTTTAAGTGTTGATTTGGAATTGTAGTCTACTGCCATTGCAACCCTACGCCCGAGACCCATGAACCTTTAGTGGAGACTTATGCTCCGAATCATGCGTCCGTCACTGACCGTAAGGCCAGACGGCCAGGTTAGAAGCAGTTCCGCCTCTCGCCCCGGATCTTTTGCACAGCATCTACTGCACCAGCCGCTCACATGGATAAGGGAGTGCTTGTCCATGTGCTTTTTCCTAACGCAGCTGCCGCGTGACGGCCTGATATTTCAGAATGTCCCGTGGCTGGCTTCAACATCGACCGTATCCATACATCTGGGTCTGTTTGTTAGAAAAGAAACTTTTCCCGTTCCCACTCTTTGACCCTTGCCGAATCCGGTCCTGTCTGTGTGACTCCAACAGGTGCCAATTCTCGCCAGATATTACCTGCTGACACGCAACAATTTCATTCAAAAAGCTTCATTTGAGGTATCTGGCGGCTCCTCATAGGAACCATGGCCGTATACTGTAGGTTACAACGTGGGTTCTCATCCGGACACTGGAAAATTCTCCCATAACTTAAGAGGTCAGTTGTCCTGCGCTCTGCCTTTACTGGACCCACGACTGGCACGCCTTTCGTATTGTCCCAGATCACGTCGACCACGCTAACTCGTCCTCGTTGCGCTAAAGAAGATCCCTAACGAATTGCTCCATGGACCAGAAAGATCCTGAAACCAATGAAGATGAAGAGTCAGCGCAGGAAGACTATTGTTGAGCTAGTCAAACTTGACCCAGCCAGTACAACAAAGACACAACCGTTTATACCTTATTTACGTTAGCGGCATTAATTTGAACCTCGGACGATGGCAACCTATTCGACGGCCCGCCATGCTGACTTCCGCCCAAACTCAGAGCTTCCTACTCGTCCATGACAGCTGCCAGTCCAAAGGGGGCGCTTGAGTGACACAGACGGACGTGAAAATCTGCTCACGAGCCAACAGGCTGTGGCCGTGATTTGGAATATCGACGATTCGCCCGTTCTGAGAATCCCATCCACGAAACTGGTGACGACGACGAGCCCGATAAATCCCAGGTCCGGCTGCGATGTAACCGGACTTACTGGACCCGGGCTCTTTCACGTTCCTTCCCAGTATCACCGAGCATCCCATCCATTGGATGAGAGATACGAAGCTGATCGGATTCCTGGCGGTCCTGACCCTGCGTTACACTCAGCTCATACGGGTGATGCTACGCTATACCGCCATTTCATCGTTCGGTCGACGAAACCGGTCCAAACATCGCCACAGAGCGTGGTATCCTGGAAATCCCCAGCCCATTGTCTGTAGATATATTCGCACATGTAAGTCCAGGTCCACACGGCACTGCGGTGAGGGTTTAGGAATTAGCCCCGATGGCTTCTCTCCCGCGTATGTACCGTTGCGTGTGCTGTGCTGTGCATGTCTCGTAGCTGGCAGGCGTTCCCATCCGAGAAAGAAAGGGGAAAAAAATAAAATAAAATAAAAATAAGTGACAGTATATACGTACAACGGACATTCGACTTCTAGAAAAAGAAAGAAAAAACCAAAAAATTACACTAAAACACTCAAATCCAAATCCAAATCAAACCCCTCCTGGAATTCTACTTGCCTACGTCGCACCCGAGCGTCCCCATCTCCCAATTTCACTCGAGTCCTAAGTACCTTCGACCTTCCCTACCTCTTACAAAAGTACGCAGACCTGAAACCACATCCCCTAAACCCGTTTCAACAAAAGTACCCAGCCTCGTAAGCATCATCAGAGTCAGACAAATCTCCATTTCCTCCTCGATCCCGGGATCTAAGCCTCCTCCTCATCTCACACAAACCGCCTTGGGGTTGCCCACGTCTATTATTAAACATAAACACGAACACACACAAACACAGAAAGAGAAAAAGAGAGAGAGAGAGAGAGAGGCAGACAGATAACACACATGTCTGCCTCATATTCACCCATCCTCGGTCCAGGCTACGGCCCACCCGCTGTCACACAGGTAGGCTTAATGTTCTTCAAGACATGGGTTCCGGGGGGGTGCGTCGTAAGAATTGATCGTCCATGGTTCGGGGGGAGGCCTTGGGATTAGAGTTTGGTTTCCTTTTTCCTTTTTGGGAGGGAAGGGGTTCTTTTTGTTTTCTAGGTTGTTGTTCGTTGTTGTTGTGGGTATTTGTTATTGTCGACGACCGGATGCCGTTTCTAAAGGGGGTTGAGGTTGGGTTTGAGTATTGGGGGGTGGGTTCAACTTGGGATACTACTTGTGCTTTTGCTCTTTTGGTGTCTAGCGTGGTTCTGCCAACTTTTTTCTTTTGGTCTATCATTTGCTATCCATATTTGAGATTGGGAGGAGTTTTAAGGGAAGAGGAAAGAGAAGAGGGAGGGACACAAGGTAAAATGGAAATTTCCCCCCTCTAGAACCGTAACTTTTCTTTGTGTAGAAATCGACAAGCAGCAAATGTAAATGACACGGTTTGGATGCCTTTCAGTAATCATCATTATCGATCAGTTCATACATTACAAAGAAAAGATTCCTCAGCCGTGAAGGAAGGAAGCCCGCCTGACGAAAAGATCCAAAAGTGTCGTAAACCGGAACGAGAAGAAGAAATGGTATGCGGAGTGGGTGGTTTATGTGGTTCTCTTCGCGAACTCGACGCGGAGGATAAGATGGCGGTAACCGACTAGGAGGGTTGTTAGCTTGCTTCTCTCTCTCTCTCTCTCTCTCTCTCTCTTTTTCCTTGGTGGTTTTTTTCTTCTTTTGGTGTATTTTCTTTGATACTGGGAGAAATGGGGGAGGAACGTACAGCCATCCATCTTCTCGCAGGCGCGTGCAGCGTCGCTGCGATCTGCGAAACTGATGAAAGCGAAGCCCTTGGCTCGTTGGGTCTCTCTGTCTCTGGCGAGGAAGACTCTGGTGACGCGGCCGAAGCGCTCGAACAGATCGCGGAGTTCTCCTTCTTCCGCCAGCTCGGATACCTGTTGCTCGTGGTTAGGATCGACATGACATAGATAGAGGAAAAGGAAAAAAAAGTGTAGGGTAAGAAAACTCACGTTTGTAACTCTCAGAGTCGCCAGATCGTCCTTCTCGAACTTGCCACCCATCCTCTCGCCGCCGCCAGCAGCACCTTTCCGGAGATGAGGAGGCACGTAGCTGCCAGATCCGGTGCCAACAGCACCGGCTGCTTCATCGGCTTCACCAGCGCCACCAGCGCCACCGGTAGGCTCGTCGACGGGCGCCATGGTATCCTTGAATGGACAACGGGCAGTAAAGTGCTCTCCGCTGCAAATACGACACTTGACCTTCTTGTCCTTGAGCTGATCCTTCATGCTGCCCTTCTCGCCGCCGTTCTTCTCCGCCTCCGCGGCCTGTGCCTTCCAGTTGATGCTGGGTCTGAAAACGATGTTCTCACCGACGGAGGTAGTATCGAACGAGGGTCCGGGAGCGTGGCCCTTCTCGAGACCGAACTTGGCCCAGGACCTCCGCTCCGCAACCTGGGGGTTGACATGTTCCCGCACGACGGTGGTCTTGATCCGGCGGGTGACCTTCACCTTCTTGCCCTCGTCGTTGAAGCGGTACGACACAACGGTCTTGGTGCCATCTTTGTTCGTTGTGACTTGTTGCGCGGGGAGCGCGGAGGGGTCATCGAACTCCTCGTCGTCGGCCCAGTCGGCGCGGCTGCAGAAAGTTGCAAAATTTTCATGTCAGGGGACTTCCGCCGACGCGGGTTTATGGGGTCCGGTCGCACTTACTTTGCTAGTTTGGACATTGTGCTTTATGTGGTGATCTGCAAATGTTGCTGAATTTCTTAGGATTTCAACGAAAGATCCGTTGTGGATTTGTTCGGCGCGGCAAAGACCTGTGGCGCAGTGGGTGGCTTGTGCCCGGGGGGACTTGGGCTCACGTGATGCCGTCTGGACCATCCCTTCGTAACCCTACTCTGTGTATCAAGTCTTGCAAAGACATGAACCAATTTGATTTTATAGTTTTGTTACACATGTGATATATTACTGGCTATATACTAACTCGTATTTAAGCTATATGGATATAACAAGGAAGTACGCCGTACTGGCCGGTATATAAAACGACTACTACGGAGTAGTACATAGTAACATGACACTTTCTAGTCTTCCAATATAGACATTCATTAGCTACTCAATTCATTATATCCCTGAGGTTGCATACTGACTTAAATCGATCAGAGGTAATCAACCTCCACACTCTTGGTATGCTAATGGAGAGAACTGCAAAATATACCGGATCATCTGCCTATTGGCATCCTCTCCTGATTATGCGGACAACCTTGTTTCGAGGCCCAGAAGGCAATAGTGGTTGTTCAGGTCTATAGTTATGCTTTGGAAGTGGAAGGTGAAAGTGAAACTGACAGCTGATACTAGTTGCCTTGGTGTTGATCTCGCGTACAGCGCTCATCTCAACTGAGATGGTCCAAACTGGACTACATGAAGAGATGAAGGGAAAGGATATTGCCAGAAGACTTCCTGCCAACGACTGTTCATGTTTTCGTTTACATCTCAACAAACTGGCAAATGGACTGCAATACCACTAGCAAATGGAATATCATTGTTGTGCTACGAATTCTCTTAGAGTAGATCTTAGCGGCCTTCTGAAGTTTTCAATATAATCTTCAATAATACCGCTCCATGTAGGTGTATACAAATTGTACTTGGATTCATGGACATGAATATAGAATCTCTTTAGTAATGTAGACTTGGGTTTGATCCTCAGGATTTGATGTCTGATAGGTAGATTCGGGATATCGACGCTTTCTAGGGCCAACACGTTAGGTCTGACCCTGAGGCGTCAACAAGTCCACCAACAATGCTACATTGCTTGTGAAGCAAGATATCTGGAGCTGTATACCGGGGTACTCATTTTTTACGTTCGTGCTTGAAAGATATACACACGGTATATTCACATCTAAATTACAAACACATATATACATGACTCGCAGTATCAAAATTCAACCGAACATCTCAAAAGAGAACGGTCGATGCCGTCAAGAACGACGTAGTAGACATCAAAATAGAACGTATTCACAGACCCATACCCCAAACGTAAGAAAATAAACCGAACAATTACCGACCAAACACCTTCAACTCAGCCGTTCTCAAGAAGATATAGGACACCGACGAAAAAGCAAACGCCAACTCGAACCCGACGTCACCACCACTGGGTAGTGCACCCGCATGTTTCGCAATCGGTCCGATCCACCACGACTGGCTCATTCCAGTGACCATGCCGGCGATACCAAAGCCGAAAGCAACCGCAGCCGCAATGCCTGGGGGAAGCTTGTTGGGTTTGTCATATATCTCAATGCGGTATCCACCGAAGCCACGTTTGAAAACGAAGTGGTCAGTGAGCGAGATTCCGGAGTAAATGGCGAGCCAATAAGCAATGATGTTCATGAAGTTCTCTAGGATAGTCTCGAAATGGGAATATCCTGGAATGGCAATGGCCACTGAGGCGCAGGAACCCAGGAAAACCCAGATGAAACGAGGAATTCTTTGGGTATAGCGACTCAGAACTTGGAGGGTAAGGGAGACGGAGTAGATGTTGGGGCAGTTGTTGGCGACAATGGAAAGGGCAAGGATCACGAGACAGAACTTGCCGAATCCCCCAAGAGGCTCGAGAACAGCAGCGAGCAAACCTCCATTTCCGGAAGCTGTGTAGCCGGCTTGGTACTTATTGTCACCATCGTTGAGACTGGTGGCGGTCATAACGGCGATTCCAAGGAATTGTGTAAATATCAGAGGAACGATCAGACCAGCCCACGCTGAGAAGAAGATCTTGCGGCGGCTGCGGTCCCTGGGTTGGTACACCGTATAATCAGCCGCGTAACTGGTCC
Organism: Aspergillus nomiae NRRL 13137; assembly: GCF_001204775.2. Taxonomy (NCBI): domain Eukaryota; kingdom Fungi; phylum Ascomycota; class Eurotiomycetes; order Eurotiales; family Aspergillaceae; genus Aspergillus; species Aspergillus nomiae. The sequence goes on along the minus strand of NW_015378133.1, from coordinate 82,874 downwards.
AACCAGTAGCGAATCCGTACACAGTTGAGCCGAAGGAGAGACAGCTGCCCAGTTCGGATTTTCCGACGCCCATGGGGATATTCACAAAGTCTCCGGAGTGGGCAAATGTGCCGAAGACGATCATGAAGACGATAAATGTAGGCACCCAACTCCAGTATTCGTACATGTGGACGACTTTATATCCGGCGAAAGTGATAATAAAGGTGCAGAACGCGATAATTAGAACACCTGCAAACCCTGGGACGTCGGTGTTGACCGCATGGAGGAGCTGAGCACCAACGATTGCATTGGCTGCGGACCAACCAATACAGGCCAAAACGTTGAGGCAGGCAACTAGACGAGTATTAGTGGCTGTTTTTCGAGAACATAGTAGCATGAATCAGATATACTCACTGAACTTGGTCCCCCAGTATCCGAACCAGAACCGTGAGAGTACCATTTGTCGTAGGCCGAAAGGAGGGCCAAAGCACGAAAAGAATCCCACAGTCATGATGCCCAACAGGTTGAAGAACAGATTCACCAGGATGGCGTCGACGAAACCAAGAGCGAAGAGGGATTTTCCGAGGACACCAATGGCAAAGGAACTGACTACCATGTTGGCCGCCAACCACTGCGTGTTGGGTCAGTTGGACAGGCAGTCTTGGAATACCAGATAATAGCTGGCATAGACAAAATTAACGCAACGGAATCATGAACACACCATGCTGCCAATATTGAAGTACGACGTATCCGTTTGCTCCTCTGGTGGTACCCGTTCAATTCCACGCTGCTCAATGTTGATCTTCCCTGCGAGTCGTTGGAGCTTCGCATACAGTGAATCACCGTATACAAACGTCTCCCCGGGTACGGCGCCATCGCTGCTGGTGTCCAACGTTGTCTTCGCCACCTGAGGACCTTTTTCAAGGTCTTGATCTTTCTTTCCGAACATCGTGCTGGATTTGGTCGTGTGATAAGGCCTTTTTTTCAAAGGCGATTTCCTGGTTGATGAAGATCCCCACCAATGAAGGAGGGAACTTAAGAACTGGGAGGGTCGGAGAGCTAGATAGCTCTTGAGACCGACCAAGTAGGGTTGGAGGGGAGTGGAAGGGGAACGGAAGTATTCAAGCTGAGGTTCACATCTTTCCTTTTTCTTTCTTTTTTCCTCTGCGTCAGAGGATGGGGGGAGCTCGGAATAAATATCTGGTCGGAAGGACTAGGACAAATTCTTCCCACACATCTCCACTCGATCTCAAACCAGCGAGAATTGCCGCGACCGCGTAACTTCCGCTGGGTTCACTTGTCGCGTGCCTTCCCAAATCCAGGTCAAGCCTTTTTTTACTCGTTTCGAGAACACCGTCGGGGATCCACTTGTGCCTTAACCCTAAGGTTGCCTCTCCTAACGGGCCTTTTCAACGAATCATGGATCGACAAGCTTTCTAATAACCATTCTGATTGGCGGATAGGAAATTCTCTCAGAGGGCCAAGCACCATCGAGAGTTCCTTGATTGGCTGCAAATTTTGACAAGCCATGTGGGCCCCACCAAGAGTGGCAACGTGACTGATAAGACTTTCGCTGCTGATAGGCACCGTTCCTGATAATCTCGGTCACTGATACCACCCATATCACTGGCTTTGAATCAAGCTTTTGCTATCGATCCCAGTTATCTCGCATTGCTCACTGATAATACGGCTCTTAATATCTTCATGACAGTGTCGGACAACACCGATACCGTCCTACACAAGCTGACTATCCAATACAGGATGGATCCTGGCTTCCCCGACAACATTCAATATAGATTGTTTATAGTACTTTAATATCACAGGCTCCATTCAACTCGACACTATAGGTCCCGAAGACACGATGCTGAGATAATATCTCATTATTGATATCAACGTGATTGACTACGTTATCTAGATCCCTCACTTCCCTGCAAGAGCATCACCCTACTCTATATGATGATGATACTATACTACATAGGCCGTCATGTCCAGGGATCATCCACCTCCCTTCTCCAGATCTCTTGCTTACCCCGCGCCAGCGGAAACTTACGATCTCTCTAGCTCCAACTCACAGCTCGGTAATCGCCGTCTCCGATAAGGCATACAAACAGACAAGCTATGATATTGTCCTTGGCGCAGCTGCAGCTCTAACCATGTGTGTTTGGGTCAGAGAATATCAAAGATGGCTTCGCCAGCAAATGTTCAAGATAATGAGTGGATACCCAGTGTTTTAGACCCTTATATCTTCCCTTGAAAGTTCAGATTTGCTCATATGTATATGCCCCGGACGCGGCTGGAAACTATCATTTGGGTGTACCATTGTCTCAACCGGCTAGTTATGTCCCATGAAAGAAATAAATACATCAGGTACTCACCTATCTTATATATCGAAGTAATGGAGTACCCAGTCAGAAGTATTGAACGCATCTTAGTATACTAACGAGTCTGTCTGTATCCTCAGGCATCATATCGTGATTCTCACATGCAGCAACCATGTTACATCGCGCGTTTTGGCCACATATTAGACCACTCCCCATATGGCATGAGGTTTCAGTGCCACTGTTCACAACTCAAAATTTTAGCATTCACATAACCATCCTCCTCGCCCTCTCTCACACTCCAACCCATAATTGAACCCAACCCAAACACTCCAAGCAGTACTTGTATACACACCAGTAACCTCCACGAAGACACCAGGAAACATAAGATGCCCTAATCCGAACCTTAAGTGGATCAACCCCGACCCATAATCCCCACCCGCATGCAAAAAAACCCGCCACAGAAGTTCCACAGCCAGCACCTCGGCAGCTCAGCTTAAGTCCTTACCGCTAAACTCCCTCTCCATTTTCAAGGGGTTGCATAAAGCGCGTTGCTTGTGGAATTGTCATGTATAGTAATCTGCCACGACCTGAATCACTGAGGTACTGTGTTCGGGTACGGCTTGAGTATCCGTTTGACGATTTGTATAACATGGTCTGTTAAGAGTTGACTGCTTCCTTCCGATGAGTCAGCGGCTTTTTGCCACTGTTCCCCATCGTCCTGCTGATATTTACGGGACAGTTCCATGTTCGGTCGGTTTCATGGTCGGGCCTGGGTGGAGAGAGAAATTTGCACGGGTCCGGCTTGCCGAGCCGGTTGCATAATTCTTGGGCTCGGTCGGGATCATTATTTTGCCGGATATCTCCTAGAAGATAGGTTGCTTTATTTGGTATGAAGGTACTCAAGGCAAGTTCAATACCGTCTGGCTTGGTAGGTAGTCTTTGGTAATCTATGGCCTTTCTTTCTGTCCCACAAAATCGCAGATACCAGAGTTTTATTTACAGCTGCAGTTGAATCGTGGTACAGCCCGGCTGCTGTAGTACTCTCAAGCAAAACAGAAAATTGTAACGGAGAACGCTAACGAGTATAAATGGTCATGAAAATCAACATGTATATACACCATCCTCATACCCGGAGTGCGCCATTAAGAATGAAATTATTTACAGTTTAGCAAGCATCTTGTGGCCCTTCTGCAGCAGATCAGAGGCATCATTAACAAGCTCATCAACAATAGCCTTGGCAGACTTCTTCTCGTTGACAACAGCAGCAACCTTGCCCATCAGGAAGGGACGGGCGTTGTCCAGGGTGTCGTCGTCAACGTCATCGGGCAGGTTCTCCATGTCGTGCTCGACAGGGATGATACCCTTGGAGGTCAATTGCTTGATCTCCTCCTGGCGGTTCTCTTCCCAGTTCTTGATGTAGGCGTTGTTGCGAACACGAAGGGGACGACCCTATAAACTGGTTAGCGAGAATGTACACGTCGTGGAATGCCCGAAAACCTACAGTGAAGATAATGGTGCGGACATTGTCCTCGAATCCGGCAGTGCGAACGGCTCCTGGTGAGCAACGGGAGCACCAGCCTCATCGGACAGGATGAAGCGAGTACCGATCCAGACAGCAGAGGCACCAAGCATAAGAGCAGCGGCAACCGAGTTACCGTTGAACAAACCACCTGCGGCGACGACCTGCACGGGCTGACCAGTCAAGGGGCTCTTCTTGCCTTGACACAGCTTGGCAACGGTAGGGATGAGGACGGTAGTCGGAACATCACCAGTGTGACCACCACCTTCACCACCCTGGGCGCAGATGATATCTACACCAACATCAAGAGCCTTCTGAACGTGCTTGGGGTGTCCGATCATGTTCATGCACAGGATGCCAGCACCGTGGAGCTTCTCCACGACATGCTTGGGAGGGACACCGACGGCCGAAACGAATAAGCGAGCACCGCTCTCAATGATGATATCCACAAGCTCGTCAAGCTTTCCCTTGGTGTAGTCGTAGCTGAGGCCCGGTTGGTTAGCATTTTCGCATCCCACAAGGAGTCCTAGGTACAGGGAAGCTTACTTGGTCTTTCGTGCACTTCCTCCGACCTGCGGAAGCAAAAGGTCGACACCGAAAGGCGCATTCTTGTCGTTCAAGTAGCTCTTGAGCTCTGCAATCTGTTCACGAAGCATGTCGGGAGTGTAGCCAACACCACCGATGACACCGAGGCCACCGGCGTTGGTGACCGCTGCGGCCAACTTAGGACCGGCGGCCACGTTCATACCTGCCAGCAGGATAGGGTGTTGGATCTTGAGCAGATCCGTGATGGTAGTACGGATTTTCTCTGTCGAAACCTGCGATTAGCAAATCTATCCAGGCGGATTGCCACAGCTCTCAATCACATGATGGAAGGGCAGAAAGACGGTGGGAGCTTACGAGGAGAAGCCATGGTTGAGGGTGGGACGTTAGAAGAGAAAGCAACCGAGAATCAAAAAGTAGATGTAGTGAAGATGATCAGGAACGATAATATGTGGAGAGCATGGAGAAACAAGTCCTAAATATAGGAGAAGAAGAGGATACGGCGAACCGAGGAGGAAGCATGAAGATGACAGCCTCGGTTGCAACTTTGACACGGGACCTCCGAATGAACTTAATTACCCCATAGTTACCAGCGCTTTTTGGGTTTAGTGCTTGACTGGTCGGCCGATTCACAGGCGGGGTTTCAGAAGTTTATTAGTCACCCGGCTGAGCTCTGCCTCAGGTGTCGTGCATCAGCTGATTCTGCTGCCGAAAAAGCACCCGAACCCATGCATGACGTATGACCTGAACTTTTTATTTGGACGAGTCATAGAAGATCTACTGATAGACGCCAGGGCTGCACATTTCTCAGAAAGTATGAGACCAGTGTCAATCAAGAATTGGCATCCCAATGCTGCATCCCTAACCTTAACCATTCCGCGCTGTGGGCCATGGCCTTCTCTCAATTCAGGCTTGTTTCCAACCCTGCGACACAGCAAGGTCTGTGTGCCGGTCTATAGGAGATTCTGCGCGGGCCCGACAACGAGGCAGGTCTTCTTTGACAATATTCGTGATAAACTCTCTCCTCTAACATACTGGTAGAAATCTGTCTATCTGTGGTACAAGTATGTTACTTCAATTGCGTTTATAAGTGCTCGCTACGGCCAAATCCGGTCGTCAGTTCCTCCGGAGTACAACTGAAACCTGTTTCCAATCAAGCATCAGCTTGTACCATACCGCCTTTATGTAGCCACAGAAACTAATACTTTGTGTATCAGATCTCGGAGTGGCTGGACGACGTGATAGTCGGGCGTGTCCAAAGCTAATGTGGGCAGCTCCAGCCATGGATCTCTAAGATCGTCCGCATCCACCAGGGGCGTTTCCACTAGCTCATTGAATTCATTCAATACCAGGATGAATCCGTGTAATCCTCCGCTTCATCGGGCTTTTATAGCCCTCGGAAGCAATGTCGGAGAGCGGGTAGAGATGATTGAGAAGGCATGCTCCGAAATGGAGAGAGCCAATATCAGAGTTAGGCGGACAAGTTCGCTGTTCGAGACCGCTCCCATGTATGTCCTCGATCAAGATCCGTTCATGAACGGGGTTTGCGAGGTCAGTCACCATCTAGTGTAGCTGTGAACTGTGCAAGCTCTTCTAACTCCCAACTGGTAGGTGGAAACCAGCTTAGCACCTCTGGAGCTCCTCGATACCCTCCAATCGATTGAGATTGGACTAGGAAGGAAGAAGCTGATCGACAAGGGCCCCCGGTCCATCGATCTTGATCTCCTCCTCTACGATCAACAGATCTTCTCCCATGACCGCCTCAACATCCCTCACAAGCTAATGCTCGAACGGGATTTTGTACTACGCCCTCTCTGCCAGTAAGTGCCGTACAAGCCATACCACAAATCAGAGACCTAACAACAACCCACCAGACTCATCCCTCACGAACGACCCCCATTCCCAGGTCACAGTACAAACTATCTTTCCCATCTCAAATCTCTCCCTCCACCAGACCCTACCCCCCATGCCACAACCTACATATCCAAGAACTTCCCCCCACTGCACTCCACTAAACCCAACCGCCCAACCCACATTATGGCCATCCTAAACCTAACCCCCGACTCCTTCTCCGACGGCGGCACACACTCCCCAACAGACCTAACCACCCTAACCAACACCGTCCGCAACTTCATCGCCTCCGGCGCCACAATCATCGACATCGGCGGCGAAAGCACCCGCCCAGGCTCCGTCCCCGTCGGCGAAGCCGAAGAACTAGCCCGGGTCATCCCCGCAATCCGACACATCCGCAGCTCGATCCCCGAAGCCGCCAACATCGCCATCAGCATTGACACATACCGTGCGCGCGTCGCCGAGGAAGCCTGCGCCGCAGGCGCAGACATCATTAACGACGTCTCCGCCGGCCTCCTGGACCCAGCCATGCTCCCTACCATGGCGCGCACTGGCAAATCGGTCATCCTCATGCACATGCGCGGCACGCCGTCCACCATGACCCAGCTAACGGACTACCCCAACGGCGTGGTCGAGGACGTGAGCGCCGAGCTCCTCGAGCGCATTGCCGCCGCCGAAGCAGCGGGCATCCGTCGTTGGCGAATGATCCTAGACCCCGGGCTTGGGTTCGCGAAGAACCAGCCCCACGATCTGACTATCCTGCGTGATCTGCAGAAATTCCGCACGGGCGTCCAGGGACTAGAGTACTTCCCGTGGTTGATGGGACCTAGTCGGAAGAGGTTCATTGGGAGGCTTACTGGTGTTGAGAAGGCTAGTGAGCGGAACTGGGGCACGGCTGCTACTGTCACGGCTAGTGTTGCTGGTGGGGCGGATATTGTCCGCGTTCATGATGTTAAGGAGATGTGGCAGGTGGCTAAGGTTGCGGATGCTATTTACCGGGTGGATGAGTAGGGGTTCGTTCTATGTGTGGGGATGGTGGGGATGTGGAATGGTTGAGGCATGTGCCTGACACTTGTGTATTTTCAACAATATCGAGATCTTGTAGGATAGAGTGATCATCATCAACTTGTATGATACAAAAAGGTAATATATGACTTTTCGGGTGTGTTGGGTTTGGGTTTTGTAGGAAATGTCTGGTCTATTCTATATCTGTTGTTGGAGTTATGGCATGTATCAAAGGTAATCATCTTCTATTTTTATGCCTTGCCTGCAGTAGATACCTGGTTCAACTATGAATGGCCGCTACAAGGTAGAATTATTCTAAATTTTGAAATATCTGGTTTTAATTGACAAAAAACGCCTAGCACTACCTAAGAAACAAAAAAGAGGATATACAGTAACCATAGCAAATCAAAGATGATATTCAATGAAGATGCCAATTTAAAAGATGTTCGAATAACTCAGAATCACAAGCAATTAACAAGAGAGAAGCCGACCTCCCCGCTCCGTAACTCGGCCTGTAGAAAGCCGAACGCTTTCCCGGCCAGAGTACTCGCAGTCGGCAGGATTGAAATTGGGCCGAGGTTGTGTTCGCGAGGATATCTTTCTAAAGGGATAGGGATAAGAACGCCGCCAAAGTGATAGGCAATGAACTGGCTAATCATGGCAAAGTAACGGTGTCCGAAGGTGGAAATTTAAAAAGGTTGCCGCGGTATTGATAGGTTGGGTGCATCAGTTTAGCTGTTCATGTAGTTACGTATGGCGCCTAGATTTTGATGTCAGTAGGAGGTAGGTGATCAAAGGTAGGGTAACTAACCTTGCAGTTTGACGGCACTGTCTCCGACGAGTTGTGTAAGGTTCTCGAGATCGTCTCCTGCTGTCATGCCAAAACGACGAACAAAGTCCTTGGCCGCAGTTTCCAGGTCTCCGTATCCATCATCGCCAGCGGGGAGATCATCTTCAGGTCGGCCAAAGTAAGAGTTGCTGGAAATAGAGGTGGCGCCATCGAATTGGCGGAGACGCTCCTTAGCCTCGGCCTGGGCTGAGGGATCGAATCTTTCACGGCCGAAGAACTCATCAGACGAGATACCCTTCTGGGCACCAAACCTGGACTTGGTCTGGCTAAGTTCCTCCTCTGTATGATCCGTTAGCATGTGCAGTTAATTCGAAGATGACAATAGTAAACACACCATCAGCAGCTGACCGAGCAGGAGCGACCGAGCCAAAGCCCAGCTTCTTCGGAGCGGCAGGTTTCGAACCAGCAGTCTGGCCAAATCCTAGACGTCCGATGCCCATTCCCAGACGCTCTACATCGCTAGAGTTACGCTCGTGGGACTTTCTGGCGGCGCTGGGGCTGATTGGCGTGGGGGCGGCAATAGGCGTAGCTCCCGTAGTCGTACTCTTAGCCTTGGCCTCGGCCTCGGCCTGTTCAGCCTCAGGGTCATATCCAAGCTTCTCAATGCGCTCGGCTTCTTCCTTGGCCTTCCTTTCTGCTTCATCGAAGTCGATGGCCTCAGCTGCGCCGATCTTCTTAGCCCCCAACTTGGGTGCCTTCTTGGCGCCCAACACACTGCCCTTCTTTGCGGAACTAGCCGTCGTAGTCTTCCGGACAGTCGTGCTAGCCCTGATAGCAGCGGGGGCAGGAGAGCTTTCCTTGTCGGAGGCGGAAAGGGGAGACTTGGAGCGCGAGCCATTTGCACCTGCATTCAAGAATGGAGACGCAGTGCGGCTAACCACCGGGGGGGTTCCTGTGCGTGAGGGAGGGTTGCTTGGGCGCTTGATCGAGGGCTTATCCCAGGAAGAGAAGAAGTCATCGTCAGCATCGCCGGCAGGCGTGCTGGAGCCGTTGGACGGGGTGCCAGCGGGAACGTCCGTAATCACGACCTCTTCGGGGTATCTGTGAAGAAAAGCAAGGTAAGCATCTAGTAGTAGAGTGATATGCATAGACAACATGGTACATACTGCTCGGCGTCCTGCGCAGCCCGCCTCTTCAATTCTTCCTTGTACTTCACGGCAGCATTGCAAGTATACTTGACCTTAGTGTCCTTGCTAGCCAGGGCGGCGGAACCTCCATGCGACTGGAAATACTTGGTGGCAGACTCATTTCCACCAACCTTCATAAGCCGAAGTTGCTCCCATTGCCATTCTGCAAGCATCCATTAGTACCAAAACTGAAGACATATCTGGGGTAGACGGTGGTGCATACGGTCGAGGTTTGTGGAACGAACGAAGGAAATGTGGACACCCAGGTTACGGTGGTGGGCCGAGCAGTCGAGACACAGGTAGATACCGAAAGGCACCGACGACCATGTAGGATTTTTGGAGCCGCAATCAAAACAGATCTATGAGGCTGAAGTCAGCGAACTTGGCCAATTTCTAGACCGGTGGGGAGGGGTTGCGCGCACCTTGTTTGCGGGCTTTAGTTTGAGCTTCTCAAATATTTTTTGAGACTCCGCCTTGGTGGCACTCATTGTGAGACGAGTCGGACGAAACGGGTCCTGAACGAAGTAGAAACAAAGACGGTATAGGATGTCAGGACGTCCAGGGAGGAGGAAGAGGGATCCAAAATGCAATCGGGAGAACGAACGTGGTCGGAATCGTTTTGGACTCCCGGGCGGAAGTTACAAATTACTGTAACTTTTAAATTTGCCGCCGTGCTTAAAGGGGAAGATGATAGACCCAATTCTGAAACCTTGCAAAAAAGATGTCTTACCCTTGTATTCATCTCAATAGGATCCACATTTAATACGTTCAAGCCAAGCAATGGTATCAGATACAAGGCTAAATATGGATGTCTTCACACCTTCTGTTCGCACTGCGTATTGCAATTACAGCTGTACTCGGACCCTTCCGGAAATTTTCACCAGAGCGGAAGGCATCCACGTGACCCACCCGTCTCCCCACATGGACCGAGTCTCATTGAATGCCGACCACGGCTCAGCACATGGAATTTTATGAGATCATTCAGCAGTTCGTGCTCGAATCTCCCATGCTCACGACTGCCGTGCGATACACTTTGATCCGACGGGAACCCGGGTGATGTTCGATATCCCACAATGAGTGCATACCTCCTACCCAGACCTTCCTTGACCCGGGCCTCGTCTGCCCTGCTCTTGCGCCCTGGATTTCCCCGCACGGTCGAGTTGACGCGGTGCTATGCGACTCACGGCGATCTCGGGGGCGGCTCAGGGCCAAGCTCGACCCCGAGACGGAGGAATGTGACCGTGCTATCCGATGATGGGCGATATGAATGGGGAGAACTGTCGGGCCGGGAAAAGGTTGCGCGCGCTACTCAGCAGTCGTTCAACTTTGTGATCATATTGGTTGGTGCGGCGTTGACGGTTAGTGAGATCCGAGTGGGCAACATTCTTGCTCATGGACCATTCAAGATGCCTGTTGGATACAGAACTGATATATGGGTAGGGTGGTGTAGGTTACTTGCTTTACTCAGAGGTTTTCTCCCCGAATAGCCGGACATGGCAGTACGAGAAGGCAGTTGAACGCATCTTGGACGACACTCGGTGTACGGACATTCTGGGAGACCGAAGGGAAATCAAGGCATACGGAGAAAGCACTTCGAATAAATGGGCGCGGAATCGTCCTATCGCGTGAGTACCCTGTTTTTCTCGGTTCGTTACGTATCAGAGATGCTAACTTCGTATAAAGAACCTCCATCGAGAAGGATCGTTTAGGTCGCGAACATATGAGAATGAACTTCCATGTACGTTGCGCCATTCCTAAGATGATACGTGCATGACTAACTGTCACCGCGCAGGTTGAGGGGCCACGTAACCAAGGAATTGTACACGTCCACATGATTAAGCCACTTGATAAGAACGAGTGGGAATATCAGCTTCTCGCATTGGATGTTAAGGGTAAGTAATAAATAATCTCAGACATATACAATCTCAAGCTAAGACTTTTACGCAGGTCACTCTCGAGTCATCCTTGAGCAAGCTCGCGAGAAGCCTGGAGTCGGACAAGCATTGAAGATATTTGGCATACAGTGGCGATAGACCAAGCCCTTGTCAAAATACAATATCTGTGCTTTGCCAGGCAACCTTGACATATATTAGTCCTCTTTTACACTGGCTGGCCAATACCGGAAGTGCGAGCTAGATATTGCCGTCTTCAGCCGACGCAAACCAGTCGACATGATCAGTTCCTGTCATTTGGTTCTCCGATGGTCTTCAAGTTTGAAAGGATAGCTTCAAGCTTGTAACAGACGTAAGTCATTATACTTGGGTGGGTTGTGTCTTCCTATGGCTTCTTTATGCCATAGCACCACAGTTACACCCGTGTTGTACTATAGAAAACCCATACTTGGGCATGTATTCATAAAGCATTTTCCAGCATATCAAGTCCACGAGAGCTTAGCGGCAATTTCACGGGAAATCAAACAATGCAATGGCTATTTTCAATACATAAAGATTAACATGAGAAACATAAAACGTATACATCAAGCTTTAGTCTCGTCATATCCGAGGACCCTCCAGGATTGTCTTCGCAGCATCTGTCGTCCACCAACTCTTGCCCTGCTCACCAGGGAAGGCAAACTCCTCCATACTCTCGGGCTTCATCTCCACACTGTATCCAGGCTCCAGGGGGGTAACATAGTAACCATCCTTGACACTGGAGGGGTGCACGAAGTGCTCGTGCAGATGGTCGACATACTCCAGGACACTCTTCTTACCACTCACAACCACGTAGTCGATCGTGCTAAGATGTTGAGTGTACTCAGGCAAGCCGACACCACCCGAGTGAGGGACGATAGGGACACCGAATTTGCGAGCAAGCAGGAGGATAGCGAGGACCTCGTTGACACCGCCGACACGGCAAGCATCAGCCTGGAGAACAGTCAAGGCTCCTGCCTGCAGAAGCTGCTTGAAGATCACGCGGTTCTGGCACATCTCTCCGGTGGCGACGCCAATGGGGCCGTGTGGGGTGTTCTCGAGTGCCTTCTTAATAGCGGCGTGGCCGAGGATATCGTCGGGGGAGGTGGGCTCTTCAATGAACCAGGGCTTGAACTCGGCGAGCTCTTGCATCCAGCTGATAGCCTCAGGCACAGACCAGACCTGTTCATAACAGTTAGTTAATCATGTAAGAGAGAGAGATAGGTTTCGATAATGGTCGGCTCACCTGGTTAGCATCCACCATCAGAATGTTACCCTGGTCATAGCCAATGGCCTCACGGGCAATGCGCAACCGCCTCTTATCGTCTTCGATATTACCTCCAACCTTCAGCTTGAAGTGCCTGTAGCCCTGTTGAACGGTCTCACGTAGAAGAGCCTTCAGCTTCTCCTCGCTGTATCCCAGCCATCCGGCACTAGTCGTGTAAGCAGGCACAGCACGGCTCTGCTCGGCCTCCTTGATACGCTCTTCCTTGCCACCCTCCACCTCCTTGAGCAATGCAATGGCCTCTTCAGGAGTGATAGCATCAGTGATATACCGGAAGTCAATGCAGCGGACGAACTCTTCGGGGGTCATCTCCGCCACGATCCGCCAGACGGGCTTGCCGAGTGTCTTCGCCCACAAGTCCCAGAGTGCATTGACGACAGCTCCCAGGGCAAGGTGGATCACACCCTTCTCAGGACCAATCCAGCGCAGCTGGCTGTCGGATACTAGATGGCGCCATGTCTTGCCCCAGTTGGCTGTGAGCTCGTCCAGGTCCTTTCCAACGACGAGTGGGGCGAGAAGGGAGATGGCGGCGCAGACGATCTCGTTTCCACGCCCGATGGTGAAGGTCTATTGATGGGAGGTGTTAGTGTTGTCGCTATTGCGGTGGGTATTGCATGATCCACATACCATGCCATGTCCTGCGTGCGGGGAGTCAGTGTAGAGGATACAGTAGGCTGCGGAGTAGTCGCCCGCTGCATTCATGGCATCGGAGCCAGTCTTGTCCAGGGATGTCTGTTCTTTGAGTCAGTAATTGAAGAGTAGTTGCATCGGATCTGGAAGCAGCCTCTGACTTACCGGAAACCGCACATCCCGGGTAGTGAAGCCTGTGATTTTCACCATTGTGTAGGGTATATTTATAGACGGAGAGGAACAGAGGGCCAATTGAGCTACTCAAAGTAAGACTCAAGCTCTAGTCGTAGGCGGAAGAATTGCAATCGCTTTTTCTTTAAGATGCGGGGGTGGTCATACAATGTAGTGTATGAAACGAAGAGCGATCTATACAAAGTCCAGGTAGAAGCCAAACAGAGAAACTGAGCAGAGATATCTCTTGCGCAAGGAATGAAATAAACACGAAGGAAAAATCCAAGTCACAGACGGGGCAAAAGGCGCAAGATATACGGCCCTCACCCCTCCTCCCCTCCAGGCTAAAAAGGGAAATACATTGGATTGCGCTGGACTAATTCTCCCGATACTGTGGGGAACTAACCGTCATTGGCGGAGGAATTCTTCCACCCCATGGGTGCGATTCTTCCACCACTCAGCGTGTGCGATTTCAGTCGGGCCGCCTCCGTGTTCCTGATTACATTAACCAGCCATCTGATTGTACTGTAGTAGAATGATACGGTTCGTAATGCCGGCCAGCTGCGGCAGATCTCCCTCCGTGCATTCGATCGGCTGTAGATATACCTCTCTACATGTATCACGCCTACAATTTAGTAGTGTACAAGCCTTCAATAGGTATGAGTCCCGTAAAACTATTTTTACATGCTCTAGCGACAGACAAGCCTGCAAACATTCCATATACCGAATGCAATGTAGTTTGTGCCTCCAAAAGGCGGATATCAATTTAAAAGTACTGGTACCTTGATGTAGTAATAATGTGGTGTCGTGAAACAAGACTGCTACCCTCCCTAGACTTGATTGACCCGGTCCGATCTGGGCTTTGCCCAGCATCCAGAGGTCTTCTAACCAGATAGGCCTCTCTTCTCGCTTTCGGAGAAGAAAATGATCATTCGCCAGAGCTTCCGCACCAAGACTTCTGCTTCTTCGTCGAGAGCCTAGGAAACCAAAGTTAGACACAGGAATAGATCGGCAAAAACAAAACCGTAATGAAGATATACTCACCTCCTCCAGTTGTTCCACCAGCTCTTGGGGATTTCCGTGCTTTCGAACATGCTCTTCCACCACATCCACCAGCATCTGCTCCTGAACTCCCAAATATTCGACAATCTTCTTTTCCACGAAGGGCTTGAGTTGTTCGCTGACCACATTTTCGTCCACAAACTCCCACTTGACTTCCCAGTTCCACAAGCCTTCCTTCTCGGTGGGAATTTCGGCGGCCAGTTGTCGGGCAGCTTGCGCCCGCTCCTCCTCGCTGAGCCCAGCAGCCTCCGCAGCGCTGTCGAACTTGATCGGGATGAGAGGACGTCTTGCCGTGGCTTCCGGCTCTTCTTCGTCTTCCAGCAATCCTTCGACTTCGGCAACGGTCCGGCGGCTGGTTGCAGCCTGAGCCTTCTGTGCCGCAGCTCCAAGGGAGAGCTTGAAGCGCTGGGGTTCTCTGGGGGCCTGAGTCCGAGTCTCCAGCTCCTCTGCCTGGCGAGCAAGGAAGTCGTCTGCCATACCACGTGCTTGTTCCCGTTGTTGGACAGAGCGAGCCCGCTCTCGCTCTTCGGCAGCTCGGTCGGCCTCGTCCATACTAACCTCACGTGCTCGGAAAGCTGCACGACTGCGCAACCACGCGCCCCTATCCGCGTAGTAGTCGTGAGCCTTACGGCTAGCCTCCGCATCATCGTTCCATTCCCCGAAATGCTTATCAGCTTCTTCGCGGACTTCCTGCATTTTGGCTTCCTCCTCCTTATCCCGCTTCTTCTCTCGCTCTAAGGCGGCAGTCCTGCTCCGTTCGCGATTGAGCCAGCGTCGCTCCTGATCGAGGAATTGTTTCTCTGCTTCAACATCCTTCTTCTCTTGGCGGCGACGCTCCAGCTCTTCATCGCTCGCATCGGACTCTTCATCTTCACGATCAATGTAAATTGGAGCGCCATTCACAGAACCGCCGTTCACAAATGTCACACCCTTCTGGTAATCCTTCGGGATCTGCACGCCAAAACCCTTCGGGCCAGATGGCGCATTTGGCATGCTGCGGTCCCGAGGACCAAGAGGGATCCCGTTTGCCCCAGCAGCGGGTCCGCTTGGAGCCGAGGGAGGGGGGGAAGCTAGGCGGCTGATGCGAGAGCCTGAGTTACGTGCTCGTTCCATGGACTCGATCTCTTCCTCTCTCTTCAGACGCTCAATATCCCGACGGTTGCTTCTCTCACGGAAAGCTGCGATCTCCTTAGCAACCGTTTCCCTCATTTCTGGAGGGATATCAGATAGCTCATCTTCGACGGTGATGGGGATAGTGACAACTTCTGCCGATGCGCCATCTTGGCCCTCTGCATCCTTCATCGCAGTGTCCCCTTCACGGTCAATCGCCGAAACATCCTCTTTCTGGGTGGGCGATGACGGGTGGAACAAGTCCGAAAGGACGCTGGAGAGAGTCGAGCGCGCAGCATCTATGCGGGATTGCCGCTCCGCGGGGTCCTCCTCGCCTCTGCTAGCCTCATATTGCTCTAGGTATTTCAAGGAGCTCTCGTCAACGACAACCTGACGTAACCAAACCGTTAGAATCAACTCGTAACTTCCCCACATGCATAATACATACCAGTAGTTGGCTTCTCTCAATCTCACTATCTTCCTTGTCACCGCCCTCCGACGGCGTCTGTCTCTTCAAAGGTACTTCGACGTCCTTTAGTACTTCCACGGCTGTACCCAGACTCTCGGGGTCCTCGTACTCAGCGAAACCGAACTTGCACGGCTTTTCATCCGCATCCGTAGCACGGATCCAGCGCCTAAGATTCCCCGCAGACCGCAAAATCCTCTCAACACCCTCATCGCCACCAGCACCCTCCGTAATGCCCCCAACAAAGAGCGTCCGAACGATCTCATCCCTCGTCGGCGGCTGCAGCTGCATCATCGCATCGCGCACATTCTGGCGCTGGGTTTCCAAATTCGACGAGCCCAACCCGGCACGTCTTCCTGGGGCCTCGCGTTCCTTGCTAGTATCCGGGGTCGCTGACTTCGCCGGTCCCGACGTTCCCAGGCGAATCACGGGCGCGGAGAAATTGATGTTGGGCATATTCGGGGGCGGTTGGAAGTTCGCAGGGAAGCCCGCAGGACGGCCTGGCTGTTGAGCATTCGCTTGCTGCATCCCAGGCGGCGGAGTAGTTCCGGGGGCAGACATTCCGGGAGGGGGGCTGTATATTCATGATTAGGAGAATATCAGACAACAGGAGCCAGCCTAGTGGCACTTACCCATGCCGGGAGGAGCTCCCGGGTAGGCCCCGAAATCAGGTGGCCTTCCATATAGACCTGGAGCTTTAGGGTAGAGTCAGTAACCTGTAAACAGTCTAAAGACATGCAAGGTTGTTATTTGGGAGGTGTATCCTGCGTACCTTGGTAAGGATTATACATTGCGACGGGTTCGCAGCTCCAGTGCAACGGCAACGATCACGCAGGGAAAATTAAAAGGCTTCGACGGTCTCCAGTGTATGTTCGTGTAGGGAGACGAATAAGTTCAGGATGAATTGGTTATGATGTAGAATCTAAAGAAGACCGGATGAAACCGAAGGTTATCATGAGCACACCTCGATCTGGGAGAGGGAGATAGTGCTTCTGAGTTGGTTGGAGAAGTTCGCGACGGTTAGCACCGATTTGGTTGTTCAAAGTTCAGATGGTCCGTGCGTGATGTCTTGGCGCATCGGAGTAGAAGACAGCCCTAGGTAGAACTCTCAGGCTTCACTGAAGTTATAGTCTACAGTTATTTTGTTAGTCAATGAAATATTTAAAGTATCCAGACTGCTAATTCGGGAACTAAATGATATTACGCTCAGCCTCTTGAATGTTGTACTGTTATTCAACAGGTAAATGTATATATCTACAACTCAGACACCTGAATATCGGTGCAGCAAAGATTTCTACATTATAGACAAACCATCATGAGACCAAACTTACAACCAGAGCTTATAATACCTGGCACATGAATATATGAAGCAAAGTTCCCGAATAGCCGTTTCATAGATCTCTGGACAACATGTGTAGAGGATACAAGGAATATCGATCGAAGTATACAGTAATACAGTACTAGAACATAGGGTTCTTGCTATTACACGTCCTTTTGGAGACAACGCCAAGCATACATGCTGTAAATCGACAACAGAAAATCAATATTGCCCTGGACTTGGCCTGTAGAATCTATCATCTTGTCTGTGCGAGGGAATGTAGCAAACCCCCGTTGGAACGAAAAATCCAGTTCACTTCCTTAACCGATCAAACATTTAATGCCGCATTTGACGATATAGCAACTTGCGCCAACCTAATATCAATCAGCATCTGATCACGCAGAAAAAGAATTCCCGTTCATAGGATGGAGGATTCATACAGCTGATCCATTCGAAGGATCCTCACAATATTTAGCGCAGGCCTAAACAAAATGTCAGATGAGATTTGAGAGTTCTGAAGTCACCTTACCTCGCAATCATTTCGTGATTCCAAGTCCAACCTCTCAGTTGGACGGGCAAGCACAACTGCACCGAAGGCACACACTATCAGGGTAGAAAGTCTCATGCTGATCTCTAGACGAAGAAATGTGGATGGCGTTCAACAACCACACTGGGGACCAGCCCTTTTATAACTACATTCAGGGGACAATCCTGTATTCAGACCTTTTTTTTTGTTTTTGGAATTTCCGTCCAACTTAATGTGAATTTGCGGTGCCTATTCTAGATACGCATTCAGTACTCTATTGGAATCGGAGGCAACGGATATATTATCCAGAAAATGTGTGCAGGTTGCCTTTTTGCCTGCACTCCAAACATCTCCTTGGTTATTTGTTGGTGACCACATAATAACCAAATTCAATGCAGGACTAGGATATATCATATCACCTCAGGAGCGAATGAAAACAAGAGGCTGAATGTATTGATCCAAGTGCTGCATTCCGAGATCTGCCGTAAACCAATCAAATCACGACACTAAATATCATGGAATCGATATTCCAACTTTATAGAGACTCCTCTTCACGCATCGATCAATAATGCCTTCCTGAATAGATTCAGTATGGCAATGATCACCCAACACTCTCCCCATGATTGCTCACGGCAGAGTCTTGAGCAAGGGATGGTGAATCAAGGTTTGTATGAATTGGAACCCCTAAAAGGGCATCCCCCGTGACGAATGTCGCAGATACGAGGAGGAGAGACAGGGTTGAATTATTCGAAGTCCGTCAAGCCATGGATAGTTTGACAGCAGACTAATCCTCGGACTTGTAGGCGAGTTGACTCAGGAATCTATTTGGATTACAGACCTAGACGAATAGAAATCGTAACAAAGTGGATTTGAAAGGGCCCAAGAGAGACAAGACCGTAATTAGTGCACATCTCCTAGGGTCGAGATCGAGTTAGACTCTGATACCCTATTTAATTTACAAGATATATAACATGACCATGCCCCCCTTTCTAAGATGCTATTTCTCACAAGCAACACCACCGCTACCCGAATTAATACTGATTAAATCACACCTAGCCTTTTAGTTATTGTGCTCCAGAAAAACACGTGAGTCTATAGTGCTTATATTGAAGCGGATTCCAAGCATATCATTTCTACAGAATTTTGAGCACCGCCGAGATTTTTTTGAACCCCGTTCAACTGTGACCTGTGGCGGGTCAGCTTGGTAGGTGCTGAGATAAGGCTACCGCATCACATAGCCGTATAGAGTTATAACATCGGAGTCGAACATTACTTAACCTCATAGAGCCCCCTAAATCATTGTTTTTAGGCATTGCCATGGTTATCGGATCAGTCATGCCATGGAAATGCTTGCGCGATCTTCATAGCAGATTCCGAGTAATCTCGGTTGAGGATGCTTCTATGGACAGACGTCTATACTAGCTGTGCAAATGTATTGAGATATGCTTGATATGAGTCTCAGGGTTGACAAGCCCAGTTGGCCAGATTCCCGCGGTTTCCAGAAGAATTTGGAAAAGGGAAAGAAAAAGTCTCGATCCGTCGATTGCAATTAACCGGCGGACGGAGAAACTCAGTCTAGTTGACAGAGAGCCGTACATCGATAGAGTTCCCGTCCCGGATTTATCACCGGTCAATGATTTCCGAGTACCTTTTGAGAAAGGAATTTATCCCGATCATCCTATTGCCGGAATGTAAAAGTTTTTGCGAGATTCTGATCACGAGGTGAGAAGAAAATGAAGAAAAAACAAAGTTTGCTAATTTAGATAGCTTTGAAGTTTGACAAGCTGATTAAGTATCTAGTAAGACAGTATGACGATTGGGTTGTGGCTGCCAAAGCTATAGTTAGTTTCCATGGTGGTCCGTCGGGGCCCATAGCTCCGGAGTTGATGTGGTCAACCGCCGACAAGTTGCGCACTCCACGCAAATTGCAGGCGATCGACAATGTCGTAGTAATCACATTAATAATAACCGTCTAATTAAGATATAATATCTGACAAAGGATGAATAGTCTAGACAGGTCCCGGTCCAGTTGGCACGGATAATTTCTTGAAAGGTAAAAAAAAGGTGAGCCCCACGGCAGCCCCTCCAAAGCCGGACCCCAGCACACCGGTTGACGCCATAGGATTCAGGCCATTGTTTGTCTGCCCACCTTCAAGCGTCATCTGCCCCTCCGCGACTCCCGCTGTGTTTTTCCCTCCGTTTCTTTCCCATTCATCCATTCTTCTTGGACATTCGTCTTGGTGACTTTCTCTTATAATCAGGTATGTCTTTTTCGGGTTGAGCTCGTTCGTTCTATAACTCTTCTTTTCTTGATTCCTTGCTGTTGAGAGCTTCCCCGCACTGACATTAGCTATCTCTGCTGTAGATTTTCAAGAAACAAAAGCCATCACCATGCCACCTTTCTCGCAGGCTACCGAGCTCTCCGCCTGGAAGGAGCTCCAGGAGCACCACACCGCTGTCGGTCGTAACATTGTCCTGAAGGAGGCCTTCGAGAAGGACCCTCAGCGCTTCGAGAAGTTCAGCCGGACCTTCAAGAACACTGTGGACAACTCGGACATCCTCTTCGATTTCTCTAAGAACTTCCTCACTGAGGAGACCCTCTCCCTTCTGGTCAAGCTGGCCAAGGAGGCCAATGTTGAGGAGCTCCGCGATGCTATGTTCAAGGGTGAGCACATCAACTTCACTGAGGATCGTGCTGTCTACCACGCTGCTCTCCGCAATGTCTCCAACGAGCCCATGCAAGTCGATGGCAAGAGCGTTGTCGAGGATGTGAACTCCGTGTTGGAGCACATGAAGGAGTTCTCCGAACAGGTCCGCAGTGGTGAGTGGAAGGGTTACACTGGCAAGAAGATTGACACCGTCATCAACATTGGTATTGGTGGTTCGGATCTGTAAGTTCTCGCCTTGAAAAGCTTCAAAGTTTTGGAAGTCACTAACAGCTGTGATAGTGGTCCGGTTATGGTCACCGAGGCCCTGAAGCCATACGGTGCTCCGGGCATGAAGCTGCACTTTGTCTCCAACATTGATGGAACTCACATTGCCGAGGCCCTCAAGGACTCCAATCCTGAAACTACCCTCTTCCTGATCGCTTCCAAGACCTTCACCACCGCAGAGACTACTACCAACGCGAACAGCGCTAAGAAGTGGTTCCTCGAGACTGCCAAGGATGAATCTCATATCGCCAAGCACTTCGTTGCCCTTTCCACCAACGAGGCTGAGGTCACCAAGTTCGGCATTGACAAGAAGAACATGTTCGGCTTCGAATCCTGGGTGGGTGGTCGCTACTCCGTCTGGAGTGCGATCGGTCTCTCCGTTGCCCTCTACATCGGTTATGAGAACTTCCACCAGTTCTTGGCTGGTGCCCAAGCCATGGACAAGCACTTCCGTGAAACTCCTCTGGAGCAGAACATTCCCGCCATTGGCGGTTTGCTGAGTGTGTGGTACAGTGACTTCTTCGGTGCCCAGACTCACCTGGTTGCACCTTTCGATCAGTACCTGCACCGATTCCCTGCCTACCTGCAGCAGCTCTCCATGGAGAGCAACGGCAAGGCCATTACCCGCTCTGGTGAATACGTCAAGTACACCACTGGCCCCATCCTGTTTGGCGAGCCTGCCACCAACGCCCAGCACAGCTTCTTCCAGTTGCTCCACCAGGGCACCAAGCTCATCCCGTCGGACTTCATCATGGCTGCTGAGTCTCACAACCCTGTCGAGGGTGGCAAGCACCAGCGCATGCTCGCGTCCAACTTCCTTGCTCAGTCCGAGGCCCTGATGGTCGGCAAGACCCCCGAGCAGGTCAAGACTGAAGGCGCCCCCGACAACTTGGTCCCCCACAAGACCTTCCTTGGAAACCGCCCCACCACTTCGATTCTGGCTCAGAAGATCACTCCCTCCACTCTCGGCGCTTTGATCGCGTACTACGAGCACCTCACCTTCACCGAGGGTGCCGTCTGGAACATCAACTCCTTCGACCAGTGGGGTGTGGAGCTGGGCAAGGTTCTTGCCAAGAAGATCCAGCAGGAGCTGGAGACCTCTGGCGCTGGCGCTGGTCACGATGCTTCAACCAGTGGTCTGCTGGCCGCCTTCAAGCAGAAGGCCAATCTGGCATAGGTGTTCCGATTGGGTAAGCCGGTCATAAATTGGACGGACAAAAAAGGAGTATAATGTTTCCATCTTGACGAGGATATGAAGAGTCACCTTTCTGTTAATTAGTCACATCCCATTGAATGAGATATGTGTAGTAATTTTCAATATTCGCCCCATTTATAGGTCAATGTAATAGTAGCGAGAGCAATGGTTGCGACCCGAGGAAGTTGAAATGACACGGTGTAGTTCATTGCATGGAGACGGGACTTGCCTTCCGTTGGCAAGATTGGCCCAACCCGGCCTTAGTTTCCCTTGGATGTGCGGCTCGCCACCGTGGCTCCTCTCTACAACATCGACTCGACATTAGCAAGAGAGCCCTTCCGCCTCGCCGGCGGGCTGTGAGTATTTAACATGCCATTCGTAAAGGGTGGACTTGTTCAATTGTTCAATGCGATCGCCTATTATGGACTGATTTCGTCTTTTGCGGTGCCGGTTGCTGCAGGAGGCAACTCGGCGAGTGCCTCTCAGGGTGGATATTTTCACGGACAACCCATGCCGGTGACATGCTTGAATCGGACAATGTGAGTGTGAATAATAATACTAAGTATTTTCGAACGTGAGGTGGAGGAGACTCTCGTTTGTGTTCGTGCGATATGACTTGTCAATAGATGCTAACGCTGGCTCCGGTTTTTTAGTGACTCCGGCGAACATGTAATGCTCCCCGCACCTATTGACCATAGATTTATGCCATATTGAGGATATCAATGGACCATATGTGTTTTGCTAACGCAAATTCTCCAGATCACCGACAGTCTCGGCAAACTCCAATACATTCCATTCCCAACCTGCAAGGAGACCTCCCTCCCCCTCGCCCTTCGCTACGGTGTGACTGAGACAGTCAATTGCACCATTGACAAAGTTTCCGATGAGCTTTACCACCTCCTCGAGTATTATGTCCACTCCGATGTGCCGATGAACTGCCGTGTGCCCACGGCGCCCCTCCTGTCGCCCACATCTTCGCATTCAGATGACAAGGCCCATGAAGACGAGGCTGTTGGCACCGAGCTTTCAGCGCTGAGTGAGGAAGGACCTCCTTATACCCCAATCACCTTTGCGCTGCAGGGGACTTTGCAGCGCAGTCATCTTCATATCTGGACCGATATGAATGTGCTCATGCACAACATCATTTCGAAGCCAAAGAAGAATAAACGAAAGGCTAAGAAGACGGCGCCGGGATATGCCGTGGCCGGTACTGCATACTCCGTACCCGAGTTTGAATTGTCCTTTCTCAATAGCAAGAAGAAGGTGTCCGAGGAGGAGAAGGAGGCAGCTGCAGTGGCCGAGGCAGCCCGTGAGCCTTGGACAGCGGGGCATGGCACAAAAGTCGTTCGTGAGCAGCCTCTCACCTTCACTTTTCATGTGAATTGGGTTGAGGGTGGAGGAGGCATCGGATGGCCATCTCGGGGGTCTTCTATTAGCGAATTGGCGGAGGGAACAGGTTTCTTCTCGAAACTGTTTTTCTTCATTCTGGCTGCATCATTGGGAGCCGCCATGGCCTTGTATTGGGAACGAACTCGGCGACGGGGCTGGCGAGGCGATGGGATCCTCGGTGTTCCGTCGCGGGCAAAGGGGTCGATTGGTGGTCTGTATGGAAATGGCGGGAAATCCAATGGGTATGGGGGGTATTCCGCCAGCAACGTCTCGATGACGGGGAACGGAGGAGGGTATGGGTACGGAGGGTTCACAGCTGGGAAGAAAGATTAGATTGCGGTAGATATAGACGTATCTAGTACTGACAGGAACTGGATATAGATCCCATTCTGATTGTAGCCAGCTAAACTCCGAGTACTAATCAAGTGACATAGTATACATGACAGAAAGAACATCCACTGCAGGTGAGCAGGATAACACGCGATCTCCCTTCGATCCCAACGACGGCGACCCTTGCAATCCCATTTTATGTACACCCCAATACAAGCCGTAATGATACACCATTAAAGACCAAACGTAATTACCATCTGCGCCCTCATCTTCTCGATCCGACGAACTGTCTTCTGGAACGAGAACTTGAACAGCTTCCTCCACCTCTCCATCTTCAAGTTCTTCCTCACCTGTCCCCGTCTGGTGTGGAACTTCTGACCATTGGCCTGGTACCGGATCTTATTCGCCGTGCATGTCGCCTGCAGTATCCTCAGCGCCGAGGCCAAATCCGTGCCCTTCTCCGGTTCAACGTGCACCTGACGACCGAGAGTAGGTCCCAACTTCAGCTCCACCCGCCGCACAGGAGTCCGATAGTTTTCTGTCTCTGCGGACATGCCCACGGCGCGAGAGAGCGCGAGGGGGTCTTCGGAAGGACCGTTGCGTGAGCCTTCGGCGGTGGATTCGCGGTTGTTGATGTTTAGTTTGGAAAGGATCTCGTCGAAGTCGGAGGGGGCTTGCGTTGCGGTTTGGGTCTGAGCCTTTGTGGGTTCTGAGGGTTTGCTAGCATAACTGCGGATGGCGGATTTGTTCATGAATTGGGTCGCAAGGAGGCCTGGTTGTTGCTTGTAGAGAAGAGATGTCGGCCTCGAACGGAGGCAGCGGGTTAGGGAGCGCATCTCCATTGTGATTGGGGTACCGAGGGGGGCTTTTTGCGTGGAATTCAGGAGAGTAGTCAGTTCCGGCCTCCTCGATGAGCCTTCGCGAGTTTTCAGGGACTGTAATGGCGGTGATGGAGCCGGCTGGGTTGCGGTGTTGAATTCTCCGGATACTTTGGCTCCAAATTTCCAGATCGGAAATCTGTGTTCACGTGATCCGTGCATACTTCTACAGCACGGCGGTCTGTTTCTTCTGGATTTCACGAGATTGGACTTTCCTCCTTTTGGGGTTTGATATCGGTCGTTGCGGTTGCAATATAATTTATTTCTGGCTCTATTAGATTTACGAATTATAGACTCCTCGGCCACCTGCTATTTACAATGTCCTCCATCAGCATCGCAACTCTTCCCCGCATGAGTCGGGATGCCCTCTCAGCCTTGCTTCTTTCCGCCAGTACCCCCAGTAAACTGGCCATTATTGATGTCCGGGACTCTGGTCAGTAATACCTCTCAGATACATTCTTATCTGCATCCTAAAATCTAACCTATACAACCAGACCACGTCGGCGGCCACATCCGCTCCTCAACCTGGGTCCCCAGCTCCTCACTCGACGTCCGCCTGCCCGAGCTCATCCGCACCCTGAAGGACAAAGAGATGGTCGTGTTCCACTGTGCCCTCAGCCAGCAGCGTGGTCCGTCCGCTGCGCTGCGCTACGCCCGCGAGCGAGAGCGTGTGTTGAGTTCCGAGGAGAGCCCGAAGCAGGATGTCTACGTGCTGGAGGGTGGGTTTGTACAGTGGCAGGAGAAGTATGGCAAGGATACGAGATTGACGGAGGCGTATGTGGAGGATATCTGGCAGGAGTATTGAGTTGTTTGCCCACGGAGCCCTTCGCTAGGGCTATTTTGTTTTTCTTGTTCCTTGGTTCGTTTCGTGATTGGTTAGAGCTGTGCATGGGAGATACCCGGTTAGAGATGTAATAGATTGGTTTGGTTTTAGTTTTTCTTTTGACGAATTTGGTTTTGTTTGTTGGGGTTAGTGTAGATGGCATCGAGTGTGTAGTTCTTGTGTTGCTTTGTCTTTGATTTTTTCTCTTTTTTTCTCTCCTCTTTGTTGCCTGCGCAAAGGCCCTGTCTTGTTATGAATGCGTAAAGCATACTAACCAAATGCTCGCATTAATCCAAAGCCATCGGGAGAACACCATGTGGATTCGAGCTGGTACTAACGGGACACGGAGTGCGGGGAACTGCACAGTCAATTGCACTGCATGTCTCGCTGTCTGTTGGCTGATGGTGCCAAGTGGCATGGAGCGCAAGTGTTGGCTTTCTGTCGAACTAATAAATGAATGCGATGTGTCTTAGCCCGTGACTGGGATCTCATTCCTGCGGCGATCATGTGGTCCGAACTCCCAAGACCGCAGATTCATCGACAACTGACCAACAGATCTCCATCATCAAATGATAAGGCTAAACGACCCCGACATGTTCCAGTTGCCGCCAGCCTGCTGCGGCAGCGCATGCGAGAAATACATCTCCGCCAATGGTCTCCTGCTAGTACAATGCAATTGCAACCCATGCTTGCGTGTGAATGAGGCTGTGGTGGGGTAAAAAGAGGTATAAAAGAGCTCTCCTGCCCAGTCGAGTCCGGACTGATTTGTCGTCCACGAACACTTTTGTATTTTGTTCTTCTCGCATGCCAATCCTAGTCGACCTGATTGCCTTTGTCTGTTAAGACATGGCCCTCAATGAGAACCCATCGTTGGCGAACCAGTCGGCGCCGGTCAAGAAGTTTAAATGTTTACGCTGTAAAAAGGATACGTTCAAGTCTGCAATAGGGCTTGCAAAACATCAGGCTGCCCTAGGTCACCACCACGTTGCTTGTCCCGTATGCAACAAGGAGTTTGGTACTGAAAAAGGCCGCGATGATCACCAGAGATCATCCCACAACCGACGTCCCGTATCGAGGAGGAAGAAGGCTGTTCCTGCCTTAGTGCCTCCCGCACAAGACTCTTCGACACGGCAAGAGCAACTACAAAACAATCAACAAGTGCTGCAGCAGGGGCAACAGCAACAAGAACAACAACAAGTAAAGTTGCTCGTCGATCAAGGTGTAAAGAAGCCAGCTATCGGTAGGGCTTAGAATTTCTAGATATGCTAGGCGAAAGCCGCTAATTCGAAACCAGCCGTCTCCCATACCAGCAGTACCACACTCCACGATCACATGGAGAATGCTGTACCTGTTAGTGGCCCTCTGAATGAAGTGCGACTATACTATAATGGCAACTTCTTCATGACCCTCACTCCTTCAGAGCAAGAGCTTGTATACGCGAATCTTCTCACAAAGTGTCACTCCTCTGTTCGTCTACAAAGGCAAGGTTATACCATGCCAAGTGTGGCACAAGGTGACCAGTCGAGTCCGAAGAAAGCTACTGTTGCAAGAAAATACTTTCTGGAAACGCCTGTCTTGAATCTGTACGGAACGAGAAGAGCCATCGTCATTGATTGCGAAATGGTTCAGGTGAGAAGATGGCAAAGAGAAGTAGCCTTTCTGAGCGCCGTTGACTTCCTCACTGGGGAAGTTCTCATCAACAACTACGTCCGGCCAACGGGGAAGGTAACCGACTGGACGACGAGGGTCAGCGGCATAACGCCAGCTGCAATGGCCGAGGCGGTAGCACGAGGGCAGGCGCTTAATGGATGGCAGTCCGCGCGACAGGAACTATACAAATACATCGATGCGCAAACTATCCTCATTGGCCACTCCCTTAATTCCGACCTGGACGTCCTGGGGATATACCACTCGCGAGTTGTTGACTCGGTGATACTAGCTAGCGAAGCTGTGTTTGGTTATTCCGCTGCGTTTAAGCGCCTCTATAGTCTAAAGACACTGTCCGAGGCATTTTTGAAACTACGTATCCAGTCGGATCATCATCCCCACGTGTGCTTGGAAGACACCCTCGCGACGCGAGACGTGGTCCTGTCGTGTCTGCGGAACCCCGATGGCCTAACAGTGTGGGCTGGAAATGCGAAGGCCAAACATGACGCCGAGGTAAAAGAGCGAGAAGAGAGAAAGCGCCAGAAGAAGGAGCAGAAAGCGAAGATGGCCGCAAAGCAACAGCAGGCAACAGCGACACAGCCATCAACATCCCGCGGACCTCTGGGGAATGCCTCCCAGTTGCTGGTTTTTGAGGAATCTTCTGGTATAGAGGCATCCGATGACCCTGAAACACTCCGGTGGTCAGACATCGCAGAGGATTGTGGATGGCCCCATCCTGACACAGGGTACGATCCCTGGTCAGACTGAAACATTCCTCCGAGATTTAATCGACGTGTTTGTATATCCGGTCTACATATTGTATGGAGTTTTGACTAGGCTTGTACCCTCTTCATAGTTTCTATTCTCATGAGTCATGAGGTGCTGCTATTCTTTTCTTCCGCCTATTTTTGGGGAGGGGAATCATTTAATTTACTGAGCTCCGAGGTTTAAACCTACTGCCTAGTTTTCTTGCTCTTGATTCTTGTGGGGTATCTTTCTGGGAAGATCGATGAGAGATTTCAGGGGTTTAAGCCTGGGTTTTCGGGTGAGATGCTCAATATTGGTTCTTCGCAGTACTATGCAGTTTTCGGGAGTTCGTCCGAAGTAGAACCCAAATATCGGGTTTCATCCACCGGCTAAAGTAACAAACCCTAACCTAACGACAAGACGAACATCCCGAAGGGCTCGGTGTTAGCTCTGGCCTCTGGACTGCAAGGAGACCAGGATAGGGCGACAAAGACAGCTCTTGAGATCCTAGAGAAAATACTACTATTTTATATACATTTTTAGGCTTTAAAATCGTTGAAACCATTGTTATTAGAGCTCTCAAGCTCTCCGTCTTCAGACCTATCTTAATCCCTAGCCACTATTGAGTTTTAGTTAAATTATGATCCCCTCAGAGCCGATACCATCACCCCGAGACCCCTTGCCTCGGTACTGTGTAGAACCTCATCAGGGACAATTTACAAAAGCCGTAGGGTTCGGGATCTGATGCTTCTGATCCCCACCGATCGCTGCCTCAGCTGGGGACGTGCCCCCCGAAGTGGTCCCCTGGCTAACACTAGTGCGCAGTCCGAAACACTGCCGTATTCTACACATCAAAACGCTAAAATATGTAGGATGTTTTCGATAAAACGATGGCCTTGGTCATTGAGCTACACAGGCTGTCGAGTTGATATGGCACTGATGAGTGCCGAAGTATACCCTGTTGGCTGGCATCGCTAGTGCTTTGAGTATATAAAGATGGCCCGTTCTTCTCAAGATGTTGTACTGTGTACACCAGAATCATTACTCCAGAATCATTCACACACTTAGCCGGCCGTCATGCATCTCTGTCTGTTGACGCTTGCTCTTGCTGCCCTGGCAGCTGCAACCCCAGTAGACATCCAGGAACGTCAGCGTATGTCGACATCTAAATACCCACTCTTACTTGAGCCACTCGAACATTCCTTGGCTAACCATATCCGACTCGAGCAGTCTTAAGCAGCGGAAACGAGCTGCGAGATGGCTCTTGCAAGCCGATTACCTTCATCTTTGCCCGTGCTTCCACGGAGCCCGGACTTCTGGTGAGCCCCAGCCCTGACCCCATTACCTGCACCAAGCCAAGTACTAACATTTCTTTTGTTATTAGGGCATCTCAACCGGCCCCGCAGTCTGCAACAACCTAAAGAAAGCCAAACCAGGTCAAGTAGCGTGCCAGGGTGTCGGACCGAAGTACACAGCTGATCTGCCATCCAACGCTCTGCCCGAGAACACCTCCCCGGCGGCCATCCAAGAAGCCCAAGACCTGTTCCAGCAGGCCGTCACCAAATGCCCGGAGACACAAATCGTGGCCGGTGGATATAGGTGCGTTTACCCACTGACCCCGGCACCCACAATACAGCAGCTGTAGTAGTAGCAGTAGCTAACCTTCAACAGCCAAGGCACAGCCGTAATGGACGACTCCATCAAGCGCCTCCCCGACAACGTCAAGGAGAAGATCAAGGGCGTCGTGCTCTTCGGCTACACACGTAACGCTCAGGAACACGGCCAGATCGCCAACTTCCCCAAGGATAAGGTCAAGGTCTACTGCGCAATGGGCGATATGGTCTGTGATGGCACTTTGATCGTCGGCCCGGCCCATTTCACTTACGTTGGCAATACCGGCGAAGCGAGTCAGTTCTTGCTGGGGAAGCTGAGTGCTGCTTCTGAGTCTGAGACTGAGTCTTCGGGTACGTCGACTTCCGAGGCTGCTGGCTCCTCGTCTGGGTCTGGGTCTGGATTGTCGCCTTTTGGGGGCTTCGGGAACTTTGGGAACCTGTTTGGTGGACTGTAGATTTGTGGTTATGATGGGTCTGTCTTTTGTGTTATCTTAACGATTTTGGGCTTGGGTTTGGTTTATGCGTCTGAGATTATGTGGACTGGAGTGAGGGTTAGATGTTCTTGTTTTGGATATGTTATATCGCTTGTCAAGTCGAGTTCTGTCCTGAGTATCTGCGGTTGATTCAGCTCATACAGTAGACCTCCCGTATAACCACAGAGATGCAACACGGCCGGTATCGATTGTCCAGCCAGTTATCTCTTTCAGCCATTACGCAAACCATACAATACATCCAGTAGAGTTTATCAAATGAAGGCAGGCTATTCCCTACACCTTCAACCCCAAACAGTTCTTCACTTCTCCATACCTCTATACCAGGATATACATACATAAAATACAAGAGGAAATCTATAGTACAATCTCCATCGCCGTCCAAGCTCCCCGAAATACTATTCTAAAGCTCAATCCCACCCCCAAACCCAACCGGCCTCCTCTTGCTTCATTCTCCGGTACAATGGCCATGAATTTATAGATCTTGCCCATGCCACCACCTCCCTTCTCTACCAAGCGCTGCCACCCAGTTTCTAATGTTTTTCTCCTCTCCTCGTCCTTCTCATGCTTGAGCAGCTGCTGCATGCGCTCGGCAATGCCCATCGTCTGCAGGAAATCCCCCTGCTCAACAGGTCCATGAACCTCCACCCCCTCGCTCCCTTCAATCGCCGCCTCCGCCAACGCCGTGAAGTCCACATCAGCACTCACATCCACCTGCCCTGGCGCCGACAGCGGCGGAACCTTGCGGTGATGCTGGATGCCCCGCAGCGAGTTCACAGGATGGTATTCATGGTGCCGTAGTCCATGATCAGGGCCGCGCCGGAGGGGATGCGCTTGGCTGGTGCCGGCTGCGCAGATGCATTCCTGGGGTGCTGCGAGGCGCCGCCGATGCGACGGGCGAACTCGGATGCGTAGATGCGGCTTTCCGGGCTGATTTCGATGGTCGAGCCTGCTTGGGACTTGAGGGCGCGGTAGCGCGGGGAGATCTCGGGGATGACGAGCGAGGATGGGGTTGAGGCTTTGGCGAGGGTGAGTTTGAATTCGGGCTCGTCGGGGAGGTTCTCGTCGATGGCTTTCGGGTTCAGCGTCACCATGAGTTCGCGCCATTGAGGCGTGTTGGCGGGTTTGAGGGGCTTGTGGAGTTTTGTTGGGCCTGTGGGCGTCATCATTGTGTCCTGCGGGGGCTGGTTTTCGGGGGAGGGCGGGATGGATTCGAAGGCGTGGATGGGGAGGGCGTCGAAGAATTCGTGGGCGATTATGAAGGGGGTTTTGTCTTCTTCTGTTTTCGGAGCTGTGTTAGTGGGTGGTTTTTTGTTGGTTGGAGAGAGGGTTGCGAACCGTGTGGAAGAAGTCGGATGTCCTCGACCCAGATTACGGGGACGTTGAAGTATTTGCAGGTGCTTTTGTGGCCGATTTCTGTTTCCTCCATCGTGGCGTCGCCGCAGAGACGTTGCTTTTGGACTTCCCTTAGAGTGGGACTCGCTTCGACTAGGTAGATGGCTTCAATGCTGGAGGTGAAGCTTTTGAAGTTCCTGAATGTCTGGAGTATGGCACTGGCGGTCAGTCTGGGGTCTGATAGTATCTCTCTTGCTTGCTAGAGAGAGAGAGAGGAGAAGACGGGGTGGACTCACACGTAACATGTCATCCATCAACGTTCCCTTACCGGGACCAACCTCCATCAACTGCACCCCGCTACTTTTGCGTCCCTGCGCCATCCATTCCGCAATTGTCCATATTCCGACTAATTCACCAAATACCTGCGAGATCTCCGGCGAAGTGACAAAGTCGCCTTTCTTGCCGAAAACCTCTCCGTCGCCTGCGGGTCTGGTCGTGTAGTAGCCGCCTTCTGGGGAGGTGAGGACCTGGCGCATGAATGCCGCGATGGGGATGGGTCCTGTTACCTTGGGCGAACGTTAGCTGGTTCTCGATGGGTACATGAAATTGAGCGAATCTGAATACTTTAATGGCATCTGCAAGTGTGCGCGCCAGTGGCGTGGACCATTGTCGGGTTTCATAGGTTGAGGACCATCGCTGTGATGATTTTAGGACGAGTGACCGGTTGGGATGGTTCCTGATCAATTGCGTCAGGGCGCGCCGGGCTCCATGGTTCATTTTGGGGCACCAAGCCTTCAAGGTTGTAGATTTTTGATTATCAAGAGGAAGAGTGGTAGTTAAGAATTATTAAAGGTTGTATTGGAGGTATGGCTGAAGTATATTGTTTTGTTCTCCAAATCTTCTCCGCAAAAGTTCCGATGCACGTGATCGGCCTTATCATATCATATCAGTTCCACCCAAAAAAGTACGATGATTATCTATCATGACATCCGATGTCTTGTATGAAGTAAACTAATCGGAAGTGTCCAAACCCGGTATTTCAATTGATATTCTTACATATGGCGGTTATTTAAGATCCAATGATTGAAATGCTGTAATCGAAATGTCCACCGTAATCTATCGCCGGCCCCGGTAGTTTCTCGGATTCCGTGGGGGCGCATCGACCATCATTTGATCGCTGTAGAGACTCTGTTCGTTTGATTGTTGAGCTTGGTTCCTGCTGGTACCCGCGTTTCGATTTCCTCGGAAGTTGCGTCTATTATTGCGGTTCCCGGAGGCATCATCGCGACCAGTTGCTTGGTTCTGGCCGCCGAACCCATAGCTTCCGTCTTGAACAGCAGGATCCGCTCCACGATGTAACAAGCGCTTACGGTTTTCTTGTTCTCGAAGATCGCTGAATGAGTTTTGGGCGCCCGCAGAACGCTCGAATAAATCCTGGCCCTGGGAACCGGCGCTGCCCGACTTCATTCGCATCGACAGGATTCTGCCATCCGCCTATAATCGTGTATTAGACACCGAAAAACCACCGTGTCCGCGTAGCAAACTCACCCTCTGGTTGTGGAAATTGGCAATCGCACTCTCCGCTGCCCACTTTTCTGCAAACGTGACCTCTGCAGAAACCGTAGGATGCTGCGAGGTAACCCAACAACGCAAGATATTTCCCGTCACAGGTTCCAAAGCCGACTGAATATCTGCAGCGGTAGTGCCCGGTGCGAAATTGCTGCCGACAACGACAAACGGTCCCGACCCTGCGCCCTTGATGGAAAGGCCGACAGGGCCATCGCGAACTGTTGCTTGTCCACTCGCGGGGTTCAAAGCAGACATCAAGCGATCTTCATCGGGGCGACGCTTCTTTCCGGGTTTCGCGTTCGAAGCGGTGACTCGTGCTGGTGCAGACGGCGTCCGGATGGCCTTTTTAGGCTTGGAGGGGGCAGGTGCAGAACGCTAGGTAACAACGCATTGAAATCAGTTCTCTCTGTCGGAGGATGGCGTGATGGTTCGTAATTATCGTTTTACCTTGGCTACGCCGATCCGACTTGCCAGACTCCCTTGTGTCGCAGTTTGCGCCTTGTTGTTACCGGCGCCCGGAGCGCTCGTCCTTCGGTTCTTCCCCAGGATGCTGTTGGCTAGTTCTTCATTCTTTCTCTTTTGGCGATCTTAGGATAGAGAAGCAATAATTAATAAGTCAATAAAGTCAGAAGGAACAGCGTTGGGCAACTGGAAGTTTACCAGCTTCAATGATCTCATTGAAGGAGACTGCTTGCTGGCCGGCGGCCATGATGACGGAAGGGACAGGACGGCGATAGCTCGTCGGGCGATGAAATGGAGGGTATTGTAGAGGGAAGGAGTCAAAGTAAAGATATTAGCAGAACGCTAAGTGTCGGAAGGGTAGAGCAGTAAAACTTCGGGGTCCGCAATTAATCGAGAGGTTGTCAGAAGGATGAGGCTGACCGGACGAAAGAAAAGGTTGTGTCGAAGCTTTGCGACGGAGGCCGGTATTGTATTGTATTGGAAGCTTACTTCAACATAACACTTTAGTTACTTGGGGTGTCACAACACCAGCCGGAGCCCTTGGATAGCCACATCGCTTGCATTGAGCAGTAGACAGTATTAGACCAAATCGTGAGATCCTGCTATCTCTCTAGTAGCTCCAAGACTCTGATTAGGAAGTGAATGATCGAGTTTTCATGGTCACCTTCGTCTGAAATCTCGCAATACAACAGCCACAATATATGCACCATACCTCCTGTCATGATGCGCCAAAGTGCAAACATTGACTGCAGACCTACAGTAACGCACCCCGCTGATCGCGCCTGCTGCCAGTAGCTTCCAGTGAATGAATCCTTACCTGTCCAACCCTACTGTACCAAGTACTACAAGTACTAATATTGCCAAAAACAATGTCCAATCAACAATGTCTGTGGCTGCCTCGTACCTGCCCTGATTGGGACCAAGTACCGCGACCCCTACTTCTTACAGCTGGTGGCCTGTTCAGTGCCTGAGAAGGTTTCTCCAGTCATAAGGGCCAGTCTTCTCCAATCCCTAGGGGCACTAATTTCCAAGACTCTTGGGGCATACCGAGCCTGTCTGTTTCACTTGAGAATACATCCTTGATGGAAATCAACTCGCCTGATATGGCAACGGACAATCAGGGTTGCCGTGCAAACAGACGCCGCCAGGCATTCTCATTTTCGGTCACCCTCCGCCCCTCAATAGCAAGAAGAGCCAGGTACAGTGACCGATTCCTTTGCGTGGAACGTGAATTTAATGGCTTGCTAGGATTGTAAGACCTCCTGCTCCTCCTCTATCCTGCGAGGAAAGCGTCCATTATCCGGTCTTCAACCCTCTTGATCCTCGACATAATCCTGCCGCTGTTACGTCTTCATGGAACAGGGGTGGTTATTATACCTCTCGCAACACCAACCTCGAAAGCCCTGTAAGCTGGGTCCAGAGTCTGTCCAAACGGTCTCTTCGGAGAGCACGCTCCGGACTTGTAGCTCTGAGAGCGGGAATGCAGAGGCGCACTTCTATCTTCAGTACAAATCGCACCGCTAATGTACCTCGAGCTTGGCCTTCGTCTGATGCCACAGAGGGTTCCTCGGACCAGCAGGATGACGCCTCCTTCCCATCAACAATTTCTGAAGCCAGCACAGAGGAAGATTCTGATTTTGGAACTCATCTGCATCGAACAGAGTGCAACGATGCGTCTTCGCTGAGCTGTGATGTGGATAAATGCTTAGATAACTGGCCATTCTCTGTCACGATTACTGATCTCAATCCCTTCCAGGAACTGACTGGAGGATACTGGCCGCCTGGCCTCTTTCTAACCGAGGCGGCGCATAGTATCTTCCCGAGGGACTCGACTGAGGGGAATAATGGGTTAGGGTTGCAGCTTTCAAGGGAATTGACAACTGGGGAATATATCCAATTGGACGATTTTTTCATGGACGAGTCGGGCTCCGAATCAGGGGACTCTCTTCCCAGGCTGAGCCGTTCATCCAAAAGCCTTCCCGAACCTGGCTGTTCTCAAATAACAGGCGCCGAGGCCGAGCCCTCGCATTCAACAATTTTGACACCATTACCCAACAACCTACTTGCACCAGTCCCGCTTCGAGACCCAAGTGTTAATGGGAGCACTTCTCAGATCATAGGCCCCTCACTTTCCCCCGGCTTTCCTAGACCCCAAACGACAGATGGACAACCGTCGGGCCGGTTCTACGCGTCCAGAACCCCTCAGGTGTCCAACGCTGCGTTGGTAGTAGAATCCCGAGTACTAATCGATCGAGTCAGCGCCTACAGCGATAATAGTATTAGTAGGACGGAAGACGAGGTTGAAGATCAAGCCCTAACACCAGCCATTAATCATGAGTCTTCTCCAGACGTACAGGCAGAGCCTCCCCAGCCAGCATATCAATCGACTACAGAAGAAGCCCAGACACAAGATATCGCCGAATCCGGAACAAACGACAACGTGTCAAACGATCCTGTTTGTACATTGTTAACTTTAAGCACGCATCTAGCAGACGCGACATCTGAAAGGCACAACGATGACCATCATCATACTCCGTCGCGTTCATCGGGCGACACTGGTGGGCTGGGGCGTAGTGACTGTTCAGGGGAACAAACCCTATGGTCAGCCCGCCCTAGCGAAGAGGTTACGGTAACGGATCTCACATCTGTGTCGAACAATCTATGGACGTCTATCGAGCATGGTGATCTTGCATCACTACTATCCTTCACAGACGAATACTTCTTCGTTGACGGCAAAACCAGTGGTCACCCCGATCGGGAGATAATCCTACAAAAGCAGAACGGAGCATCATGAGTGAAGAAAGCTTGTATAATGGACTAGGGCACGATCGCAGTCCGTCGGTGGGAACGCTAGACGTTCCGGAGATCATTGGCCCCGGAAGACCTATCCACATTCCACCCTCTCGGCCATATAGAGCAGAGCGAGATGCCAGTGACGACTCCGTCGATGAATATCTTCTTACGTATCCAATGTATCAACGACGCTATTTCCCTTGATGCTTGACGGCCTCGAACGTTCATCTACCGTTCCGACTGCGTACAATTGTTCAGTGGTAATTTGTGTACGAAAGCATATGCTGCACGGCCATTGAAATATGTATAAGCTGCATTGTTAAGGGGATTCATATACTTATTTTCCAGTCCAGCGGTTTATAATTTGGCTTTGAGGTGTCTCTCAAAGTTACCACTCCTTACGACCCAGTCTTGTTGGTATAACCACCATTTCAGATTAGAGATTTGGATATTGTGGGACCGAACGATTCCACAAGCCAACAGAGGACTTCCAAAATATATGAATATTCAACTTCCATGACTTTGTTGTGTGCGCAGGCCAGGTAGTAATCATCCCAAGCGTAGAGTAAAACCTGCTCCGGTTTCTCCACTGTCACCACCGGACTGGCCGCCAAATACACTAGCAAAGTCCAGCCTTGGAGCCTCCTGGCCTCGCTTCGGCGCTTCGGGCGTCTGCCGCCGCCGCCGTTTCTCCATGCCTGCCTTCGACGGGAACGTAGGAAACATCTCCTTCGGCTTTGGACGAGGGTCTTCACGGAAGTACGGATGTGAAAGACATTCCTGCGTCGTCGGCCGCGAGCTTGGATTCAAGGCCAGGAGGGAAGAAAGCAGCTGCAGGCCGGCATTCGTCAAAAAGGGAAACTTGGAACGTGGCAAAAGAGGTGGGTTCCCAGATGGAGCCGAGGTCTGTGGAAGACGGAGAGACTTCGCATTGGGAAGAGAACGAAAGCCAGGCCATGTCTGTGGTGTTGGGGGACCAGTCAAAGCAAAGATCTATTTCCATCAGTACGCATTTAACGAAATCTACCGTCACGGATATCCAGGAAAATGAAGTATAAACCGTACCTTAGACACCTGATCGACTTCATTTTTTCCCTGTAGAAGGGGCTCTTTGGTAAGTAATTCCCCGAAGATGCACCCAATGCTCCACATGTCAATCTCAGTACCGTATTTTTCCGCCCCTAGCAACAGTTCCGGGGATCGATACCATAGCGTCACGACCAGCTGTGTCAGCTTCGGTGGCGGATCACCGTAGTACCGAGCCATACCGAAATCGGCGATCTTGATCTCGCCCCGGTTGTTCATTAAGAGGTTCGAGGTCTTCAGATCACGATGCATGATCCATTGGGAGTGGAGGAAGTCGAGACCCGAGAGGACCTGGGACAGGAGAGTTTTGATTTCCGACGGGAGGAATGGCTCGCGCATGTCATCGAGGAGCGTCTTCAGGTCGTGTTCGAGAAAGTCCATGACGAGGAAGACACTGTTTTATGCGGTGATCGGGGGCAGGAGGGGTTGTCCTCTCACCCCCGGGCTTTGGGGTTAATTTTCTGTATCTGAACTTTCCAGGTCCGGGGGAGTAGGGAGTGCGAAGGGGTGAATTGGTCTTGATACAGCAGGGGGAAAACGCACTCATCCATTTTGGTTCCGATAACGATTTCACGGAGGAAGACGATATTTGGATGACGAGCCTCCAGGAGGGTTTGGATCTCCCGTAAGCCCGTTACGGGGAACCCATCCGGAGAGTTGTCCATCTTGAGCTTCTTGAGGGCGACTATTTCGCCCGTCGTGATATCCTTTGCTCTGCTCACCCATCCGTATGAGCCCTCCTCAATGTGATTCAATCGCTCGAAATTGTCCACATGCCGACTGGGGCCCCATTCCTGTGTAGGGAATTGTAATATATTCGATGGCTTGTCTTGTGGTTTGGATGGTTCAACCTGAACCTCGGCCGCTGTGTCCGGATCATTGGAGAGTCGGCGACGTTTCTTGGGAGGTGCCTCTGAATCATTGTTTGCGGCTTCGCGTTGTCGGGCAGCTTCTTCAGCTTGTTGCTGTTCGAGCTGACGTTGTTTCTCGGCTTTGGCGCGTCTCTTCTCTTCCTTTTCGCGTTTGCGTTGCGCATTGATCGCTTCTGCTTCTGGGTCTTCATCCGCCCAGCGGGATTTCGAGGACATCTTTTCTGGACTTGGAGGCGGTGATTACGATTATTAATTGGTTAGTAGAGTGAGGTGAAGCTCCAGAGTCGGGAAGCTTCCATGTGGAGGCTGGTTTCGGAGTTGCGTGCCTGAGGTTCTCGGAACGGTAATTTAATTGGAGGGATGACGCTATTAGCATTCGATGCCGATTTCAAATCCCCCGCTTTGTTCCGCGGGGCTTCTGCTTTTTTTCTTTCTACACAGTTTATTATTACTATCGGTGACTCAACAGTGGTTACAATATTTAGATACTTGATTCTATCTTGCTATATTCTTTGCGCAGCAAGCGATCACGTCCCAAACGCACATCATGATTGAACCCTTCCAGGTCAGTGTGTTCCGCTCTATATCGTGTGTTAGCAAGTATATTATAAATCAGGGCTGAATGTTCAACCAGACCACCTTCGCGGTCCCCATGACCTGTGAGGGCTGTGTGAAAGATATCTCCAGTACCCTCAGCAAGCTCGAGGGTATTTAATTTCCCCCGTCGCATGGATTGCCTGGTTGTCCGGATTAATTGGTTGACGGCGTTCCCCTAGGAATCAACAAAGTCGATGCTAGTTTGAAAGAACAGCTCGTATTTATCGAAGGCACGGCGCCACCCAGTTCCATCGTTTCCGCGATTCAGGCTACGGGTCGCGATGCAATTCTACGGGGTAGTGGGACCTCCAACAGTACGTCTCTCTCTGTTCATCCTTGTTTCACTTGCCGCCGGGCATCGATCTGCCTGATCCTTGGGCCTGTGCTGATAACACTCACTAGGTTCCGCTGTTTGCATTCTCGAGACGCATGCGACTTCGGCCACGAATAAGATCCGTGGATTGGCGCGTATGGTGCAGGTCTCGTCCAACATGACACTTGTGGATCTGACCATTAACGGACTGGCGCCGGGCAAATACTGGGCCACGGTGCGCGAGGCCGGAGATATTTCACAGGGAGCCGCGTCTACCGGGGGCATCTGGGAGTCATTGAAGGCTACAGTGTTGGGATCGGAGGCGGCCAAGGAGCCACGCGGAGTGTTTGGAACAGTGGATGTGGACGAGAAGGGACGAGGCAATGTCTTCCTGGACCGACCATTGGCGGTTTGGGAGATGATTGGACGGAGTATGGTGGTGTCGAAGAGCAAAGAGGGCCCGTTCCGAAAGGAAGACCCGGATACATTGGTTGGAGTGATTGCTCGGAGTGCGGGTGTGTGGGATAATGATAAGATGGTCTGTTCTTGCTCCGGGAAGAATGTGTGGCAGGAGCGTCAGGAACAGGTGTCTCAGGGGATGGTTTAAGTTTTAGCTCTTTTTCTTTTGTCTCTTTCTATTTTTTTGGGCATCTCTTTGAGGCCCTCGGGCCCTTTTGGCCCCATTCACATTGACTTTGTGTGATTGGAGAGGCGGGAGCTGCCTTAACTTTTTTCTATTTAAGTTGTGATACCTACTTGTCGTGAGATGATGTTGTTAGTGATGTATCGTATGTGAATGAATCTGCATGAGGCTAGACGTGATGCTGTTGGATCCGAAGCTGTTCGACGGATGGGCAGGATTGTGATTCCATTGATTCTCATCGATCAGTGCGCTGGAAGTGGAACTTTCGATAGACGGTGAAGGAGGAGAGATGATACTAGTACCTAGTAGCTAGGGTATCAACTCACCACCTGATCATAGTCAATAGTGGATGAAAAAGGAAAGGTTAAGAGAAATGGGTTCCATGACGACGGGAACCCCGCTATTGGATGCAAGGATATAAATCGCAACGGCCGCGGAGCGTCATTGGATCCTGCCACACGTGATTTTTTTTTTTTTTTTGTTTTTTTTTTTTTTTTTTAAAAAAACTTCTTGTGTTCAGTCAATGCTCGGCAAGGAAGTTCAGGCAGAATTGTGCGAGTCGACGGAAATTGATTGATAGAAAGTGAGGGATTCAGCGGAAGCGCCGTGGCGGGGCGACAAAGTATATTCTTGCCAATCTCATATCAGGTTTCCCCGGAGTATTTCTCATTCGTTTGCGGGACGGCAGTCGCCAAGGGAATTCATTGAGTAACAATCTTATGATCGGTAGCAATCTCCTATGGGGTCGTAGTCGTACTGCATCTCGGGAGAGTGTTATTAATTACTGAGAGTATTCCCTGTTCTTGTGTTATTCGTCTCCGCAATGGCTCGTCGGAACGGACTTTTAATATATTCAATACTACCTAGTACTACTTACCTGTATACTACGAGTAGTCGTTAGTTACTACTAGGTACCAGTACTAGTAGTAGGCCAGGCAATAAAGGAAGAAATGGATAGAAATGAAGATGGAAAATATGTGAATATTGCGGTAGCCACCAATGAGGAAGGGGGATGGTAGGGATCTTCCCTGCAATGTGATGAAGTTTCCCCTGCAGGGGACCAATCACCAACTCGGATGCCAGCTAGGGATCCCAGTCACTTGCAGCTGCAACCATTCAGGTCAACGCTTGCTTAACGCCCCTCGCCAGGAACTTCAACTGGCTGGTCCAAAATGAACGGGGGGGTTATTTTTATAATCTCGACTCCCTTGGCAGTCCTTCTTTTTTCCCCTCCTTCCTGCCCTTTGGCGCTTCGAATCGGATCTATTGGTACTCCTGACTATCTAAGTATAGTATCGACAAGTGCCTTGCTGCTGCATACTCTGCACGCTAGCTCTGCCACGGATTTTCCCTGCCCTTCCCCTTGTGTTTGTCTTCTCCAGCGGACTAAGTCTGCTCTTGTCGACTTCGTACATCCGAAACTGGCCACTTCAGAGACTCAAGATTCTCAACTGACAGCGTACGGTTGACAAAAGCCGTGACGAATGCTCACCAGAGAAGACGAATTGATCTAGCCACCGCATTATCGATCTATCATCCTTGCGTCTGCTTGTCATAGTCACTAGTGGCCATTCAACCACCCTGGTCACCCGTGATCTAAATATATATCCGGTCTATCTCCCCGCCAAACCAAACTAATTCGCTGCATCGTCGTGCGCTTGGACTATCACTGGCTCCATCGCGGGACAATATTCCCTGGCTCACCGACT
Source organism: Aspergillus nomiae NRRL 13137 (assembly GCF_001204775.2). NCBI lineage: Eukaryota > Fungi > Ascomycota > Eurotiomycetes > Eurotiales > Aspergillaceae > Aspergillus > Aspergillus nomiae. The sequence goes on along the minus strand of NW_015378133.1, from coordinate 41,776 downwards.
GAGAAAGCTCCCAGCACGCTTTTATCCTTTTGTGGCACAAACCAGGTCTTTCGGCCTACCGGCCCCATCACTATCCCTGCCTCTGCGTGGTTAACTTGCAGTGGTTGGTTTCTTGGCCATTAGTATATATCCGCTGCTACCTGAACGCACACCGAGAGTTATCCGGCCTACTAGTTAGCAACCCGTGGGCTGTACCTCTGTCTGTGACCCGGTCTATCATTGCAACGACCCAGTTGTCAGGTCAGGGAACGGCCAGGCCTCAGGAGATCTAGAGAGGTATCACTAAGCTCTCGGATAGCTGAAGCCATGTCCATTAAACAGGTATGCACCATGGTGCCGGGGAAGTAACTGCAGGTGCTCACCAAGACGATCAGGAAATCGAGACGTGGGTGCAGGCCCTCGAACACTATGACCACCACGAATACGACGAAGCCCTCCGGGTCTTTGACCAGATTGCCGACACGTCCAAGATCTTCTTTAACTGTGGCGTGATCTATGCGACACTAGGAGAGCATGAGAAGGCGGTATGTGCCGAAGTCTGACGTGTACGACACGGTACTGACTACTGTAGGTCGAGTGTTACCAACGGGCCGTCAGTCTGGACCAATATCTCGCCATTGCGTATTTCCAAGAAGGCGTCTCCAACTTTCTTCTGGGCGACTTCGAAGAGGCATTGGCCAACTTTAATGATACATTACTCTACCTCAGAGGCAATGCATTCATTGACTATGAGCAACTGGGCCTGAAGTTCCGTCTGTACTCATGCGAGGTTCTCTTCAACCGTGGTCTGTGCTACATATACCTACAGCAACTGGGGCCTGGTATCCAGGACCTGAAGTATGCAGCAAAGGAGAAGGTCACGCCAGACCATGGCGTCATCAACGATGCCATCCGAGAACGAGCAGAGGTATGTTGAAGCCTAAGATTGGTCTTCTATCCGTATTAACTTAATAGGGTTACACGGTGTTTTCGATTCCTGTAGGGGTTCTTTACCGACCAAATGAGGCCAAGGTCAAGAACCTCAAGACCAAGGATTACCTGGGCAAGGCACGGTTGATTGCGGCATCGGATCGTAGTGGTGTCCCGCTCCAGCCAGGTGACATTGTCAGAACGCAGTCCGGAATAGACCATCGAGCTCCGCCCGAAAGTCTCTACGCAGCCAGCAAACTAGTACAGCGAAATATCACAAGAAGTCGTCAGCACTCAGAACCACCCCTGAACCGCAATCTATTCCCCCCGACACCACCGCCAGATACCGACAAAAGCAGCGTCGGCAGCCCCCCTAGTAGTTCTGGGATGAACGGTCGACCGGGCTCCATCCGCGCCGCTCGTCCGCCGCGCCTCGATCTGGACCGACCGGGTGCTCACCCTACCGGATGCAGAGTTGATACAACACCGGAGAAGCCGCGGATAGGGACTACGCGCACAGCATCGGAGCCGCGGGGGCCACCTCAGCTACATCACCGCACATCTCAAGGCGAAGTCAAAGCCTATCGAGAGATGGGGCATCGACGGGGAGCAAGCGACACAGGCTTCGCGCCTCCACCGAAAAGATTGTACGGGGAGGATGTGTACAACGGGTATTCTCGCCCGACTGTGGTCGTCAATGGAGGTCGAAAGGGCATGCCCCGTCAGCGGGAGCGGTACATTGATGAAGAAGCAGAGTACGCCAGCGAAGCGGAGGAAGGTGATGTAGACGGAGAGTTTGAGATGGTCGAATCACGACGCCGAACGCGATCACCCAACAGAGGGTCAAGACGAGCCAACTCTCGCCGGCCGGAGGTACGTAGGTTCCGGGTCAAGGTGCATGCTGTGGAGGACACACGGTACATTATTATCGGACCGACGATCGACTTTAGCGAGTTCGTGATGAAGATCCGGGATAAGTTTGGCTTCCACAGTCCGTTGAAGATTCGGATGCAGGATGATGGGGATATGATCACGATGGTGGATCAAGAAGATCTGGATCTTCTGTTTAGTTCTGCGCGTGAAACGGCAGTAAGGGAAGGGAGTGAAATGGGGAAGATGGAGGTATGTCTTTATGCTTCTTGAGTTTGCAGACTGATACTGACTATAGCAGATATGGGCTGAAGAACGATCTATGATTTGATGACCTGGTGTTGGCGTTGGCTGGTCGCATTGGACTGCATGGCATGTTATACCCTTCGATGGCGCATGTATATACACGACTATGATAATGCATTACTTGTACAAATTCTTTATGTGAGTATACCGGTGACTTTATTTGTCTAATACGGCAATAGTAAGTACGGAGTACACCGAGAAGACTGCAAATAGATCATGCTCTCAATTGAGCCAACAAGTCCATCAGTTTTAATTAGTGGAAGAAGCCTCAAGCAGAGGTAAATAAAAGGACACGACAGCTAGAGGAAGACCCACCAGTGCAAACTATGTAAGCACTAGAATTCCACCAGACAAACACGCATGCTTCCATCCAGCCATGTTGATAAAAACATGAAGGACATTGCATCTTATCAATCACAATCAACTTGGCTCACCAAGTCCACCCAACGTACCTCGGTAGCTTCTAGATGATGTTTTATTCTAGTCGGCCCCATCTTTTCGCAGTGGCATTGATACCCTGTACATGCCACTGTATCTTCCGAGCAATACTATCACCATCCAAGCCAAAGCGCCGGAAACTGGCCGCCACAGCCCCTGAATAGCCGAAAGAATCCATTGAGATCGAGGCCGTACAAAGCCTCGCCCATATTGTGGATACGTATGCCTCCACGGACACAACATGCGGACTATCCGACAGAACAGTCTTCTGATATATCTCTAGTTGGTTGTCAAACCGACCGATACTTGGCATGCTTACCACTTCTGTCGGAATTCCTAGCTCGCCTGCCTGTTGTTTCGCCGCTATGACGGCGAATTGAAGCTCTGAACCACACGAAACAAGCATGACCAAGGCGTTCTCTACTTCCACAGCCACGTACCCATCGAGGGCTATGGAGTCCCGGCTGGTGGTTGGGACTTTCATGCTGGGCGGATCTCGAGCGAGAGAAGTAATGCTGGGAACGTTCTTGTTTTCATTATTCAGAGCGCACATCGAGGCGCCTATTACCTCCTCAAAAGATCCAACAATTCCTATCGCTCACCACCATCCACGGCCGCCATGTAACGCTCAACGAGCACTGGAAGAGCACCCGAGGCGCGCAAGCATACAAAGGAACATTGGTGACTGGGTTCTCTAATTTCGGGATCGTCCTTCGGCCTCAATGCGTTCCCCGCTGTCACTTTCGGTGCCAATCCCAGAGGTCCTCAGATTCTTCTTGTAAAGGATCATTCCAACCGAGATATTACCAAGCCTTTTAAGGCACTGGTAATGAATAGACGCCGCTAGAGAGGAAGCTGCTAGTGTGCGCCAACTTTTACCATCTTGACAAGAAGCCTTTACTCCAGATATCCATTAATTCCCTGCGCTACACATCCTCTATAGTTGGACTTGTGTGCCGGAAGTGTCCCTCTGCACTTTCGCTCCTTGCTCCCACTGCGTCAACACACCATTCGGGGAAGTTATCGAATCCTTGACCCGGATACTTGGCGTAGACTTTACCTTGAATGGCTAAGTTGATGAATGCTCTCAACACATCGCACTGTCTTACATCCAAGTATGTAGAATGCTGCGATGAGTGTGAATGTAGCACGAGTTATTTTCACTGCGAGGGTAGCTGCCCAAAGATCCTTCCTTTGAGCTCCTCAAACAGCCTATCGAATCACAAGAAAAAGCAGCGTGCGACTGTTCGGCCAGCCAAGCAGCAGGGCGGTTTCTCATAATGCAGGATGAGACAAAACAGAATTAAAAGCACAGGTGCCTGATCGATAATTCTAGAACGGTACAGCTTGGCAGTGAAATTCATGCAAGTCAAAGCGAAAAGACGTCGGCGGGGGTACGCTTTGCCCTAGGATTGCGCTGATATCAGGATCTGTGGGTAGCTATTTTCCGAACCGTCAGAGGAAAAGATATCGTATACTTAGGTGAGCTTCTTCCCTCACTTTCCATAGTTATTGAGAACGGAATTATCTCTTCAAATATATCTACGACGTTTTTCAAAGTGGAGTGACAGGGTATCAGTTAATCAGGAATTCTTGGACCCAAAGAACATTTAAAATGGCTCTGATGCCGGCCGTTCGCCAGCGGTCGGTTAAGTAGAGTTCAGCGCCATGAACCCAATGCAGGACATGGTTACCAGGAGGAATATAAATCTGTAAGCTCTCTATATACAGCTTCAGTGCTCCGACCAACGGCGTCTCATAATCCAAAGCACTCTGACAGCAGTGGCACTTTTATAGAGGGCTTTATTATATATTGAGCTGGCGAAAATTGGAAGAAAATGCGATACAAACGGGGGTAAACACAGTCAGATATCAATTCAAGGTTCCAACTAAAAGCGAATGGACATGGTAGATGCAATCACCTATCCACCCATCCATACTGTATTGCAGCAAGAAATCTGACGTCGATATCACCACAGTCGGACCGCGATTATTCATGCCCGATACTTGTCAATAGCAGCCTTGACGGCTGCAGGGTTGGCCCCGATAACCTCGCCAACCTTTTCGCCATTTCTAAAAAAGTAGAAGGATGGCATAGCACGGACGCCGAGTTCTGCAGCAACATCCGAAACTTCATCCACGTTGAGCATATAAAAGCTGACTTGCGGGTATTCACTTGCAAAATGGACGAACTTTGGGGCGATGAGCTAGAGGGGCCGTCCCACACGGCATGGCAGTTGATGACAACTAAGTTTTGCGATTTCAAGGCTTCTTGAAAGGCGTTGGAGCTGTGACGAATATTAGCTATGCACTTTGATAGATGGACTATGATATTTACTTTTCGAGGTTGGTAGGCATGGTGAAGGTGTGACGTTCGATTGAAAGAACGTGATTTTTGGATTTTGTGTATAATGAAATGGAGAGGGACCAGAAGTGACGGAGATATCTCAGAAGAGAAGACCTGGCGAGTCAGCGGAATTACCCTGCCTATATACTCGGGACATCCTGTCCAGTTCGGCTGAGCCACCGGGAGAACAGTTTTGTATGATTGCGTGGGGTGATTTATAACCCCAACATACGTGTCCACGCTAGATTTGCGCACTCGCTATGCTGGAAACTCTATCCGTCCATCTGCTCGAAATACCAGATTTGTCCCTCTACGTGAGGGAGCCTTTCTATCTTGAGGAATTCGAACCATCCGTGCCAAGGTCCAAGGTCCACGATCCACGATGCCCTGCATCGCAGAGGATGGTCTAAGAAGAGATAGCCGCAGAACCTCGCCCAGATTGATGCGAGGATGATGGTCATTGAATCTCAAAGTTTATCTGAGAGGGAGTTTTCGGTGGATTATCTGAACCAGCGACCCACATATACTCTCGAGTATATAGACCAATAATATGGCCCACAGCACACCGGAAGTGTGGTGATCATTGATGAGCTGAACAAAATGGAGTCCTCGGGAGATTATAAGAATATGAACCAATAAGATGGTCCACTGCACACCGGAAGTGTCGTGGCGAGCTGAAAAGAATGGAGTTCTCTGTCGATCTGTGGGCGGGTTGGTTTGGATTCGCCTTTGCAAATCGTCTCTATATTCACACGATATCCTTCGCCCAGTCTCTAACTTACTGTCTCATACACTAGGTTCATTTCCATACGAATTTGCAGCTGATTGCAAACAACCAAATCACTCATACCACATATCTCCCCGAACCTTCTCCGATTTATCCCAACATGAAGTGGTACGAAGGCTATGGGGACCGGGGCATAGGGAAGTAGAGTATTATTTAAGTCGGTGGTCGGCACCAAGGCGGCCTCTGCTGGTTCTATGGGGATGGAAAGGATGCGGGCTGTTGGCTGGCCAGAATTGGTCTCCGTACCGAACCAAAAAGGTTACATCTCGATCTGGTCTCGCCATTATCATCTGTATCAGGTTCTGCCGAAGCTCACATTTGAAGAAGCAGGTTGGAATTCCTTTTTATGATTAGGATTGGACTAAATGAAACTAGGTCGAGGAGAAAATAGGCCATGGAAACGTCTGGGAGAGGAAGCCAGGGAATACGGGGACTTCATCATGCGTGAAGGCATTCCAGGTGTTCTCGGATGGAACCCGCTTCTCCAATAGGAATAAATTCTGGAGGGCGATTTGTTTACCTTATAGTGTACACTTCAGCTGTTGCGGCAGTTCCGTTTCAGGGAAAATATAGTGTGCTAAGCTTATAGATAGTGTACAGTAGTTGCCCGGATGAATCAATGCCAAGTTTCCTGTTGACCGAAACTACATTCCAGCCATATCATGGCAATGCATGAGTAGTAAATTCACTTCTGAGAAAGAAGCTCATATAGCCGGGGTGGTGACCTACATCACAGGTCCATGGCATATACATTTAGCCATCCCTCATCAAGAGTATTGCCCGGTTGTGGCCCATACAACCGAGATAGTAGATAATCTACATAGATCTTTTGTCCATTTTGCCGGACATGGGAGTGATAGGAGAGGGTATACAACCGAACACGGTTCTCCAAAATGATATCTGCTGCAACAAGAGGATATGTAGTCATAAATATAACAACACTACCAATCTTGTAGGTGTCTGATGTTGTGTATTTAGCATTGCCATTTCTAGGCTATCCTGGTTATCCCAATCATCATGACAGTCAGAGCAAAAATGACAACATATACCCACACCGCCGCCGCCGTCCTGTATGGCGCCCATGACATGCGCATGGAGACGCGCACAACCGCGCCCCTAGCTCCAGACAAAGTCCGGATCCGCATCCGAGCAACAGGCCTCTGCCGAACCAATATGCACTACTATCATAGCGGCAAGAACAGCATAATTGTTGTCCAACAACCATTGATCCTCGGCCACGAGACCGCCGGCGAGGTGGTTGCCATTGGGAGCAACGTACAGCAGCTTCAACGCGGTGATCGAGTAGTCATCGAGCCCCAGTAGCCTTGCAAAAAGAGCAGCATCTGTATGGCCGGTCGCTACAATATATGTCCACAGATGAAGTTCACTGGTGCTGGGGCCATTGGGCTCCTCTGTGCAAACCTGGCTAAAGCCGCTGGGGTCTTTCGTATTGGGATTGTGGATATCGAAAGATCCCGACTTGACTTTGCCTTGGGAGAGAACGACACGGGCAATGCGGTCGCCACTGAGTAGGGAAGTATTACTTGGAGGCTCAATTTATTCCACCATACGAAGTAGTTAGGGCAAAATATAAAGTCACGTGTGTTTCCTCAAACCATAATGTTCATAGCTACTGTATTGCAATATCTTGGATGTCACTGATCAAATGTGGAAATAACTCCGACGATGAACAAACTGCTGAATATTTGCAGGAGACGTAAGATCATCATACTTACTTTAACCAATAGATATATTGTACAGGATGCCCCTGTCCAGTAGACCGCACACTTGTGGCTCACAGTATGGCATGTTTGTATAAACTTTTGCACATATCTCATATTTCTGATGACTAGATATCGAAATGGCCTAACTTTAAACTTCAATGGGTGGTACCCTGCTCTGCGGAATCCCTTAAGCTCCAATTGGTGTCGGAGGGCCACAGGCGAGAGTAGGTAAAAAAAGTAAAATTGAGGTGAGTTTCACTAAGAGCAGCCACAGTGCTATCATGGGGGAAACCAAAATATTGAGCACTCTCTCGAGTGGCGGAGAAAGGTGCTCTACAATGTAGTGTGGGGTTACAGATATTCTGAGATATCAGGAGAATGTTCAAGTTAGCAACTGAAAATATCATACGATTCATCGTGTAACCATATAAGATCAGAGACATGGAGATTCAAAAAACAAACTTTTATTGCTGTTTAAGTGGATGCTCACTTGGTCGACTGGAGGGTATGGCAAGCCTTTTTCTTCAGGGAAATGAACAGTAGAAGGCGATTTTAAAGAGAAATAATATCGGTTGGTAGGTATATAAGAGGTCGAGAGTGATGGTGCGGTAGCCGTACAACAGGTTTAAGCTTACACAGACCACACTGTTCTTGTCTTCATTTCGGCACTGTTGTCCGCAATGCAACTCTCGGCTACTCTAGCATGTGGTCGTCACACATGGTAGAGATTAGAAGAATCTCTGCGGGACAAAACATTACTGGCTGCAGGTGAGCTTTATGGCTTTTTCTGTGGCACATGCAACAGCCCTGATCAAGAATATCGAACAGTATGACAAGCATTGTAACGTCACTGAATGATCGTATATATATTTAATGTCAATACCTGCTTCCCTCTCCCTTGATTACTATTTGGACTGCATTTCTGTTAGGAGAAAAGCATACAATTGACTTGATCGAAACAAAAGCAAATGCGTCAAAAAGAAAATGAGTGATACCTCCGACCTCCATACCTTCAAATCTCACGCCACCACAGCCGTTGCTGCTGGCGGGACCGTTTACGCAGCAGATCAGCTAGTCAAGTCTTTCGACAAGGATGATGATGATGATACCACGTCACATCTACTGAAGGCTGCAGTAGGGGCCGCCGTTGCGGTCGGCGCTCTGGAGATGCTCAATAAAGACGGAACAGGCCTCCCATCGTACCGCGAACTCTTCAAAGAGAAATATGCCGGCCACTCATCAAAGCATGAGCATAGGAGTTCTCACAAGGAGGATGTCGATACCTCTACCGAGGTAGCCGAAAGGCGTCTGGTGAGACATAAGGGTTCCTCATCCTCTTCTCGATCATCTAGCGTGTCGTCTCACGAGTCGGGCCACAAGCGTCGCTTGGCCGAGGAGTTGATCGGTGCATATAGTTTGGGAAAGCAGCTTCTCGGGGATAAAAAGCACCAAGTTGCGCACCTTGTTGCCGATGCGATTGGCGCGGCTGCATTGGTGAAGGAAGTGAGAAACCATGACATGAGAAATCGATAGACGGATGTACCGCCTCCGTGAACACTACGCATGATATGTTTGTGGCAGAAGGAGTGAACGATATTTATGGGGCCTCTTGAAACAAACTACGTTGATTCTTGTATTGTCGGCTTGGGCTGGGTGGAGTAAATTGCATAGGTGTGTCTTTTGGCTGTATTCAAGCAGTTTTTCCCTGAGATGGGAGTCAGTAATGTTTCGCTACAGCGTGATTAATGGGTATCAAGCTCTCTGAATATGTTTATATTAGTTAGGCTAGGCTCCAAATCCTTCCCCTGCCTTCTTTAACGGGTAGACGGTGGGTTAAGGTGAACGTACCGTGTGGGTTGAAACTGTAGATTCTTGTCAACTACTGACATCTCCAACATCGAAAAACGCAAGGAAGTACTCTATGCGGGGTCGCTGGCATCAGTACATACATTCCGATGTTCAGACATAGAACCACTCTGTTGGTGTGTTACGAATCATATTAAGTTCAGAACTAGGCGTTGGAGCTCCCAATTTGGCCGTCTGCATGCTACTAGTACTCTCAGTAAGGAACCCTTGTCAATACCCACACGCTTGGAGCTACAATGTCTGTACTATGACATAGGGGAATGGAATCGGTGCAATGAATGGTGCGAAATAGACAAGAGGGTGTATGGCCTCGAATAGTGCCATGTATACTTCGGACATCTTCACATGTACTATCCATGGTTCTACAGAACCCTGGTTGAACCTATCTTTTGCCTGTCGTCCACTCCTTATATCTCTAAGATTACTATCTATATCCTGTAATCCACGAATACTATACCCTGCATTACATGTAAAAACAACATGGACTCTTCCACAAGAGCTCTAAACGAAGGATTCTGCAGAAGATATGTTGCGGTCAGACGTTTCGTACATTGGGAGTGCGTTGGAGGAACGTAACAGAGACAGCAGATTCGGGATTACTTCTGAGGTTCTAATTCAAGCAGATTGTATTACTTTATCGAGTTAATATACTCGAGAGTATCATGGTTTGTATTTACTGTGCCGACTGCTTGGGGTACCTAGTATATAGCCGGCCGTGCGAGCTTACTGACAAAAGCTATTTGAACGGGTATATGGTCTACTCGGAGAGTTAGGGGGTATGAAGCTTTTCAATCATAACCGGAATTGGCTTGATTATTTTGTTTTTGGGGCATTGGCTTCGGTCTCATGAATATAACGTCCCTTTACTGTTACTCACTTTCCTCTCTCCTCCGGAACTTGGTCCTAATTGCCAACCTACCCCGCAACAAAGTCATCGCCGTAACAGGCAGCTCCTCAGGCATTGGACGAGTAATCGCAGCGCGGTGCGCGCATGAAGGGGCCACAGTGGTGCTGCACCATCGCGGCGACACCCAAAGCCTCGCAGACGCCGAGTGCCTACACAACGAGCTCACGCAATCCGGGCCCGTGATACTAGATGGCCAACAGACCTCCCACCTGGTCATCGGAAGGGACCTCACCTCCGGCAGCGCAGGCAGTGACCTGATCAACCAAACCGTCTCAGCATTCGGGCGGGCCGACGTGCTGGTCAACAACGCAGGGATCTGCCAATTTACGCCGGCCGGTTCGGTGACGAAGCAGTCGCTGGCGAAGCACATGAACATCAATTTTATGGCAGCGTATCTACTCACGCAGGCAGCTACACAGCAGATGATCCGCCAAGGCCGAGGGGGCAGCGTGGTTTCGATCTCGTCAACCACTGCCAGGTTCGGCTCGTCGAACTTGTCTCATTACGGTCCCACTAAAGCAGCGCTGGTCGCGATGTCCAAGTTCTATGCGGTGGAGTTTGGGAAGCATGGTATCAGATACAACTGCGTCTTGCCGGTGACTATTCAGACGGCGATGAATGAACGTGATCTGGCTGCTAATGGTAAGAAGAAGTGGATGACTCGGAGAGTTCCGTTGGGGAGGCTGGGGTGTGCGGATGATATTGCTAGATCGGTGGTATTCTTTGCTAGTGACCTTTCTGCATATGTGACTGGGGAGCAGTTGGTTGGTGGAGGGGCTTCTGTGAATTATCAGTGAGCGATGTTGGGTAGTCTTGTCACTGTGTGGTGATGGGGAGTTCGATATGATCCTTATTGCTCCCATGAGCTGGAAAGATAGCTAGAACTATGAATATGATGGGTTCATCGGAGCTAGAGAAGGCATATTTTGATTCTAGCAATGTTCAATTGATAGTTGTGCCATGTTATATTACACATCCCTTCAGTAAGGAGCTTAGGGCAGACACGGCCTTAATTCTCCCGAAGGGGAAGAAAGCGAGGAAAAAATCAAACGAAACAGAAGAACGAAAAGACCGACATATAGTACATCAACTGGCGTTCTCGTTTTATGAGTCTAAATAGTTGAAGAGTAATAAAGCCTTGTTCTTCGCCTAATTACTAGTACTACTGTACTCCGGAGGATGAGGTTACTATAAATGGCTTCACGAATTGCACTAAATTTATGTATGGCCGAAATCACGGGACCAGATAAGAACGTGCCAGCTATCAGCATACATAATCATTCATCAAAACAACACCCGACTCCACCAACCTCCAAAACACCCCCTACGAAAAAGAGGCAGAGGAAAAGGAAAAAGAGAAAAGGGGACAATGACCGACCTAACGCCAACGCTCAACGCCATTCTTCTCGAACGCCAATCACCGGCCATCCCAATAAAAACGTACAACAAAGCCTCGCCGGCTGATGAGTTCCTTAAGGAAGCTTACCGGATTGTATGCTACACCACCTCAGATCGAATCTATCCAATCCTCAATTCCCAATTCCAATTCAAATCTCACCAGCAACATAACGCAAACCCAAACTAACAAGCGAATCACGCAACAGAACAAACACATAACCAACTTATCAACCTACCTCCAAAAGATCCGCCCCCAGTACCTTTCTCTAACAAAACACCCCCGCCACAAGCCCTCGTCTCCGACTGGAAAGACAAAATCAGGAGAACAAGACACAGGTCCCCGCTCAGCGACTCCGACCGCGACCAAATCGACACTTCGACCTCCCTCGTCCTTCACGATCTAAGTAACTCGATCTCGACCCTATCCAGCGCCGAGGCCCTCCGGCATGAGACGGCGACGAGTATCCTGAGGAAGAAATACGGACGGTCGGTTGCGGGGCGGGTGCTTGCGAAATGGGCTGCGGGGTCTGGGGCGCTTGATGGTGAGAGTGAGGAGGGTAAAAGCGAGGAGCAGGTTAAGGAGGAAGAGGGGGTGAGGGTGATGCAAGTAGTGAGGGAGAGTGTGGTTTGGTTTTTGAGGAGGGGTTTGGAGGATGTGGTTTCTTTGCAGAGGGGGTTGGTGGAGAGGAGGATCGAGAGGGTTAGTGAAAGGGAGAGGAGTGTGCTTTTCAAAGTTGAGACTGGGGCTTCGAATGCTCGCACTTCTGCTACTGTTGCTGGGGGTTCGGGGCTTGGGGTGGATGATACGGTGGGTTTGAAGGGGGTTGCGATAGATGAGACCGAGGCGAGGGCCATTGAGGAGGAGTTGTCGGCGGAGCAGCTGCAGCTTTTTGAGGCGGAGAATGATGCCATGGTCAGGTATTATGAGGATACCTTGAGTAAGGTCCAGTATGTTTGCCCATCCCTCTGGTCTTGTGTTGTTTAGGTGTTCGAGGGGGTTGGACTAACGTGAGGTAGAAATGCGGAGAAGTCGCTTTTGGAGATCTCATCGCTGCAGCAGACGCTGGTGTCGCATCTTTCTACGCAGGAGGAGTATATTGGCCAACTCGTCACCGATGCGGCGTCGACGGAGACGAATATCGGGCGTGGGAACAAGGAGCTCAAGAGGGCGAGTGAGCGGCGGAGTGCGGCGCAGGCGGTGTTCTGGGGCACGGTTGGGTTGTGTACTTCGTTGATTGTCTGGGATCTTATCTTCTAGATCCTTATACAATGTTGTGATGGGGTGTATTTTCCATACTGTACTTATACTACACGATTAATTCTCACGAGCTCCCACGACTGACGCAGATACCTGATCTATATTTAGGGGATATATAACCGCTATCTGAATGACGAACAAAGTGGACATGACATCAATGAAATAAGGTACAAGAAAAGAAATTTTACGATGTCTCCCGGACGACACTGTCGACTGCCTCTGCGAAGTAGTCGATGTTATTTGTGTTGAGACCGGCCATCGAGATTCGGCCGTTCTTGGTCTGCAATGACGGTTAGCTGGATCGTTCCAGGTGGCCTGACTCCGAGACCCGACAGAAATGCCGACCGGATACCCGGCCCAATCATCGGGGGCACCGGGCATGAGTAGCGGTGAACTTACCATATAGATGTGCCACTTCTCCCGCAACAACTTGACCTGTGCTTCGGTCAAGCCTGTGAAACTGAACATGCCAATCTGATCTGTTACATGGTTCCATGTGCCCGGCGTGCCCTTCGCCTCTAGACGCTCACGCAGGCCCTTCCGCATCTCCGCAATGCGCCCACTCATGGTCCGAAGGTCTTCCTCCCACTCGGCGAACAAGGTGGCGTCGTTCAGAATGCGGCTGGCGATTTGCGCACCGTATGCCGGGGGATTCGAAATCTCCGACCGCTGCAGGATAGCTAGTTGACTGGCAACATTGGCGATATCGTTCTTGGCGGTGGCGCCGGGCGCCGAGACGAAGTGAAACGCGCCCGCGCGCTGACCGTACAAACCGAAGTTCTTCGCGAAGGACTGCGCGACACACAGCTCGAAGCCCTGCTCGATGAAGTATCGCACCGCCCAGGCGTCGCGGTTCAGGTCGCCCGAGGCGAAGCCTTGGTATGCGGTATCAAAGAAGGGGAAGTGCCGGCGCTCGCGCATGACGACGGCGAGCTGCTTCCATTGGTCTTGGGTGAGGTCGACACCGGTCGGGTTGTGGGCGCAGGCGTGGAGGAGGATGACGGAGCCAGCGGGGGCCTCGCGGATGCCGTTCAGCATGCCATCGAAGTTGAGGCCTTTCGTCTTCGCATCGAAGTAGGGGTAGGTGGCGAGGGAGAGACCGACATTGGTGAAGATCTGGTTGTGGTTGGCCCAGGTTGGGTTGGAGAGGTAGATGGTGGGCTTGGGGTTCGCGGGGTGGAATTTGGCGAGGAAGAGGGCACCGAGATGGACGGCTCCTGTGCCGGAGATGGTTTGGAAAGTGGCTACCTAATTGATCTGTTAGAGAGCGGTGGGACAAAAGCTGGACTGCGCGCAGCGTACTCTTTGTTCGCGGATCGCAGGGCTGTCGGCACCCAGGATCACCTTCTGGGCGGCCGAGGTGAATTCAGGGAGACCCTTGATGGGGAGGTATTCATAGTTGACGGAGGGATCGTTGCGAATCAGATCACCGGCCTGACAAGTTTAGTTCAATTGGTTGTTCGTCATCTCCCTGCGCGGTTCCACCACATACCTTTCTCACGACGGGGAGGATCCAAGGCTTTGCATTGTCATCACGATAGGCACCGATAACCAGGTCGACTTTCTTATCAGAGGGGTCATTACGGAAGGCCTGCGCCAGACCAAAGAGCGGATCCTCGGGGGCGGCAGGGACCACTGAGGTGGAAAATACGGACGGGCTGGCAGAACCCATGATTTGAGCGGAGAGCGACGCGAGACGATTGCGAGCGGTGGTGGAAGAAGAAGCTGAGGTGGACGGAGGCGACATGATGAATGACGGGGTTTAAAAGGCGCAAAAACAAAAACGAATCAAAAAGCTGGTCACACCACCTGAGGTCACGGTTTGCTGCTTGCGTTCACCGGGGCAAATCAATTCTTGGTGAGACTGGAATCCCGACGGCACCAAAGGAATTCGTCAGAGGCAAATTAAGGAAATAATAATATAATAAAAAAAGTTGGGGTATTGGAGAGAACCGTTACCTAATAATGAGGGGAAATATAACTCATATAATAATAGTAATCTGGTAATAAATCTCGTATAGGGAAAGTAATTGCGTATAGTACAAAAACGTATAGTATTTCCCAATGCAGGATCTATCAGCTCACAACCAAATGGTCGTCGTAGTAATGATACACCGAAATCCAAAAGAGAGAGAGATAGAGAGAGAGAGAAGAACAGGTCACCTTTCCGAGAACCGTACGATGTTCGATCTCCTTTAATTTATATATGGAATCCACCGAACTGGCCACAAGACTGAGCAAATGACTTTTCTGTTGACAGCCGAGGGACAATTCGGAGTCGAAGGTGCCGACCATGACGACATTCACATGTCGGCATTCCGATCACGAGTTCTTTTCTATTTCCTATACAAAGCAATCGCAATTCCTCTCTGACTTCTTGAGGAAAAGGATTGACCCCTGGGAAATGAATCGCCGTGGACTTGAACGGGATAAATTTACCTGACTGACCGGTCTGTAAATGCAATACCCAGCAGCGATCGAATCAAATGCGGGGAAAAAATGTCATCGCTGACAGCTCCTGCATTCAGCAATGGACTTATTTACTCGATCCAGATAATTAATTCCCCCACTCCTCCGCACAATAGGCATTGTGTTTTCTAGAAAAATGTACTAGCGAACTGATACAATTAGGATTGTAATTTCTCCAATTTTCCAAATGTGAAAAAATTGGCCATCAATCGGCGATTGAGACATATACTACAATTACATACATCGTGGGATCCGGCCCTTACCCCGTAATTTGTCCTCGACCAACCACCTCGGCCCTAAAACAAAAAGGCTTTGCCCCTTCCAGGTTCAATGGTCTAAAGCCCTCATCCGGCGCCAGCGTCCCCGTGACTTTTCGTCCCCCCGGTTAAATGAAACCCGACCACAAAAATAACGCAAATTCACAAAAAATGACTCGGATTAAATCCGGTTGCATACCGACCGGGTAATTATCGTCATCTCTTTCCCTTTTCCCGCATACAGCTGCCTATCGAAGGTCTTGGCGTTTGTCGTGTGGTCCAGGGTTATTTTTGCTATATGTGTAATGCTATGTGTGTGTATCTTGTGGGGAATATGCCCGTGGTTCACCGGTATGGTACGATATAGTATGATCTGATATTGCTGGGGATTATGGGTCTTGCCCGTGGAACCATCATTATCAGTGATGCTGATGGTGTTTGTGACATTTTTCCAGGTCGAATTTCAATTATGTCGCGCTATAGACTTGTTTTTACTATGCATACTGTGAGGGTTATTGTTATGTAACTATATAATGAAGATATTCGGTACAACCATGAAATCCCTCGAGACGAGGATCTAGATCGCGGTACCTGAATAATCCACCAGGCTGATCATCCTCCATTTAGTCATATGGTTCGGAGGCGTGAATAATGTGAATAATTTATGGAGCCGCAGCTTTAGGGCTGTCCGGACTCGATGGTCAAGTGATCCGCCTTCTAGACGCCGTCGAGGGATCCCTCGTATACCATGTGCTTCTAGCTTTCTTCACGTAAGAAGAAATCGAATTAAGTTATCTGACGTAAAGATCAACTTCTAGAAGGGTTTAATTTATTGGATCGACCATGTTGCGTGAAGGCTGGGGTATTAATCTCTAAAAAGCCTGCCTTGACACTCTCAATGTCTCAGACATTACTAGTAGTGATTTATATTGATACATATGACGCCAATGGTGTTTCTAAATTCAGTGGCGAGCCAATCTTCGTACCTTGACGTTTCAAGAGAATATGTCATAGAAACTTGCTACTAGTACGTTAAACCGTGCGCGAGATTATACTTTGGGTTGAGGTATTTTTGGTGTCCTTGAGAATCAAGTGGTTTAAATATTTTTTGGAGATACTGCTAGTCTGCTAGAGGGGCCCATTATTGATCATGATATTAGAATGTATAGATTAACTGTCTATGTGCAATCACGCTAGTTATTGAAGATATACCGCAGGGCATAACTCAACAGAAAGCCAAACGTCAGCTACATAATAAATTTGCCTTGTCGAACCATGTCTGGTCCCTCTCGAAAGGAGGAGTATGGAGATTGAAATCCACTGGTGTATATTGACGACTACTGTGACCCTGAGCTACTATATGTAAAATAAATGGGCCTCTATATTGTCCCCGCTGAGACCAAGACTACCCCACCGATGACCGTTCACCCACAACGCACTGATTTAGTACATGACCTGCTTATTCGATTTGATATGTTTGCACGGTTGACAGAATGCGTACTTGAGAATTACTTCTTTGCCCTGCCAATATTCTTGAGAATACTTTCTAGTAATAGAAAACCGATTGCCCTTACATCTGGGAGTTCAAAGAACCAACTTACTTTCTGCAGACACACAATAAGTGTGGAATAGAATGTCCTTTTTGAAGAACTGAGTGTTCTGTGTGAATAGTCAATAGTCGTCGATCCATCCAAATAATGCGGACCGTTCCGGCGTCCCACTTTCCTCATATATTCAATCCAGACCCCTTTTTCGTGCATTGAATCTTCGCTTGTCCAAGCCTTTTGACAGATAATACTTCATATCGGCTACGTCTTTAAGTCAATCTCTCCTCAGGAGGGAAAGTGACCTCCAGGTAGGGAATTGATCGACAGTTCGCACTTCTCTCTAGCGACACAGCGTCACTAGTTCGCAGATCTTCCTGATCTGAATATTGCTTCATAGATATACTGTACCCTGTAAAAACCTGTGATAGCTGAGCGCGAAGCGCTCTGTTATTATAAGCAACTTGAACGTAAGGACAGATCAGTTGCTTCCAATAGGTTATTCCTTATGGCGAACTTCTATGTGAGTGTTGAGCCAAAAACTGAGATAAAACATTGTTGATGGGGTGAAAGATACCCAGAAACTCAGTGTTGATAAACAATGCACGACAACGAAAGTTAACAGGGACCATGCTTATGGTCTGAGCTCATAGCATTGATGATGATCGTCGCTATTAATGATATTTCTTACCAAGAAGACCACGGATCAACCATTCTATATGTGATTCCCTTGCATGAAGTTCGTGTGCGAAGTCATTCGGCTCTATCATATTGTCTCCTCAAAACTTCTTTGCATATCTTCAGGGGGAGATACGTTTTGAGTTATACTTGATATTCATACAGATCTCCTCCGATAAAGGTGTATTTAAGCGCTCACCTCTCACCTCAAGTCTTCCTTTATCCTCCATCGATTTATTCACCCATCCTCTCACCCTTGTATGCGCAATCTCCATCTTCATCATGGTGTGCCTCTACAGCCCCAGCTCTGCTTTTCGCTCTTCAACCTCTGATAATTCCTGTTTTTGCCATTACCTCCGGTCAATATAGTCATGACATTGTGGCAAGGCAATCCGGCTGCAATGACAACGAATTCTATCTTGATGGTAGATGCTTTCCCAAGTTGCCCGATGGAAGTGCGTGTGCCAAAGTCGACAGACTATGCTTATCAGGAAAATGTGATGGAGATAGTGCAATATGTGCTCAAAGGGACAGTAACTCTCATGGCTCCTCTAACGAAGAACGTACTTCGAACCGTCGTCGCAATTCGAAACGCGCCAAACCCGCTTTAATTTACAAGCCTCTGGGAGAGTCTTGTGATGTCGACCAACATATCATTTGCGACCTAGGTACCATCTGTGAAGAGAACACATGTCGCTTTATGGGCACCAACGCCTTCGTTGACTATCTTTCCAAACTCGATGCCGTACCGGAAGACACGCTTTCAGAAGCCCAGCGCGCGACAAACAAACTTTTCGGTCTTGACAAGTACAATGTGGTGACAAATGCAACGTGCACGAATGCTCAAGGCCAGTCGCAATGTAGCACTCGATTTGCCTATTGCGATCATTCGGGTGGAGAGGTCTGCCTCGCTAAGAAGAGTGCAGGGGAGTCTTGTCGGCTCACCAAGGATGGAAAGGATTATGATTTGTTTGACCGGTGTCTCTCTGATCGATGCCCCTATGGATTTTGCGGGGTTAACGAAGCTGGGCACAAAGGCGATCCTTGTGAAACGGATGACGACTGTAAAGAGCCGGGTCTGATCTGTCGCAGTGCACATAAGGGAGCTCTCAAGATCTGCAATGTTGAGGTAGAATCAGGAGTCGGACAACGTTGCAACAAGACAAAAGATTGCCATGGGTACTTGAACTATTGCTTCAATGGCGAGTGCGAAAATACTGACTATATCAACGGCAAGTCTTGCAAAACCAATGATGATTGTGGGGGAATTGAGAGAAAACCAAACGGAGCTCAATATCAAGTTCTTGGATTTACATGCACTGACCAGAAATGCGTGTACCATAACTATTTTGATGGCTACGTAGGGTTTTCGGGATTTATTCATGGACTCGGTAGTTCGATTTCAGACCTCTTTGAACCTATCAAACATCACGCAGTCGATACTGGTCCTACATATGGCTCCTGCCCTGGATGTGAGGGTGCTCAAACCCAGGCAGGTAAACCAGCATAGTTTGGGAGAGTAACAATTCTTGTTATTACTCTTGTTATTACTCCCTCTGATTTCTTTACATTTCTAGCCATTAGCCTTTGAATCTGTATTTACTTTAATTGAACTATTGGACTTGAGAAATACTCGGACTGACAAAGGATCCGGATGTTAATCGCGCTTCACGCCTCCCAAGTCACACTATATAACCGCCCATGCGATACAATATAAAAAACCATACACAAGGCCGTTGTGTCATATAAAAAGTCTAAAAACTGAAGAATCCACTATAGGACCTTCGATAAGAATGCATAATCAGAGTAGATAGTATTAAACCAATCCTGAATTCTACTTGCTGCCTGAGAAACACTAAACCCTAAGCTGGTAATGAATAAGTTTTAAAAGTAAGGCTGGTGTAAGAAAACTTTTCAGGGACCGGTTTACCACATCGCCAAAAAGACCAACCCTGCCGCGAGCTGCCAAGTCGTGGCCCCGAATCCACATATAGATTCATGCATATACAGTTTCTTCGACCCCAATTGCTTCGGTCACTCTCACAGGTCGTTCTTGAAACGGGCCGGTTGGACCTTCCTTGGTACGCCGGTCATGGCGCCTTATCTGAGTCCAAAGAAGCCATAGCAAAACACCATTTACTCTTACCATCATGGGCACCTAATTGGGATGCATTCTCCTAAGATCCAAAGCGCGTTATGATATTCAACCACGATGTCGCGGCTTATGGAGGATGCCACAGGCTTTGCTCCTCAAGCACGACCTCATTCTATCAGCGGATGTACACTGAATGCCTACGGAGCTCAGTGGGACAATGTATCGAAATGCCATAAGTTCCATGGCGATCAAGGTAAATTCAAGTCATTTTGGCGGGAACACGCTGGTAAGGCCCAGGACTCTCGACGCTACATCACAGGAATCCCCATGTTCCAAGCTATGGCAAGGCTACTACTGCTGGATCTAGACCTAGAGACAGAATTCATAAACAATCTGTCGCATGAGCCACACCCATTAGTCAAGGCGATTGTATACGCCAGTCCGATGTTCACGACGGATCCAAAGTCAGTACTAGAATATTACGGCCTCACCAATCCTAGTAGAATGGCCACTTATTTAGATTAAAATATCTATATTAAGAAATTATTACTACAGTATCTCTTTATAATTGATTAAGTATCACTAATTTCTGTACCAGTCTAGTTTTGGCAGGTTGTAATATAATATATAGGTTAGATATTTATTTCTTTACTATTAACTTAGGATACCTCAGTTGTAAGTTGTGGGAGCTACTCATCTCCACAAGGGGCTGGGCATCGTATATGATCAGGGGTACTTATGACACTGATACCCCACCCTTTCCCCTCCACCATCTTTCATCAACTGTGACCGAAAATATGACGGATCGCGTTATGACGGGAGTCCTGACCGTCAAGCTCGCCTGGTTGCGTGGATTGAAGCTACCAGATGTAGCTGGCGACACCTGGAAGAAGCAATGGCGCCCATACGTTATCGCAGAGTACCAAGGCTTCTAGCTCTCCTCTGAAGCCCTATTGAGCCTCCCCGCGCAGGGCCTCGTCGACTGGGAAGCGTGGTATCGCCCTTTCAAATTTGATCTCCCGCCGTCGCTGTCATCGTCGTCCGGAACTGAGGAGCAGGAGGGGGTGCTTACCTTGTCGTTGCTGATTCGTCGTCACAAACCGGATACAGGGAGCACTCTATCCTTGTCGGGTGAACCCTTTGGGCCTCAATGCATGTCACTTGGGTTGGTCAGACTGAATCCGTTCCTGGCCGGTGCTGGGACACAGAAGGTGAAAGCCCTGGATGGCACGGGCGGCTGGAAATATCCTACACCAGGAAAGAAATTTCGCCTGTACTCACTAGCAAAGATTGGAGAGTTCCCGAAAGAAACAATAGCTGCAGTGACGGCAACCTTGTCTATGTCCAAAAGCAAGACTCGGGCAGAAGCTACGGCATGGAGATCACCCATATACCTCGCTCTGCCCATGAGCAGCTCAGCGGTGAAAATGAACCAGTGATAAACAGCCTCCGCGCTGGCATTCAGCACCCCTTCATTGCTCCGCTGATGTTTGCCTTTCACTGTTCGGATGGTAGATTGGAACTCCTTTCACAGCTCGGCAGCGGAGGATACCTTGCTGACCATGTGCAGAGAGAGCGACGATTTGGCATTACCAAGGCAAGATATTATGCTGCAGAGCTGATCTGCATACTGGAATACTTGCATGCAAAGAACATCATCCTTGGTAGTCTAAAGATGGAGAATATCCTCCTCGATTCCTCTGGCCACGTCAGTCTCTGCAAACCGAGTCTCTTCGCGCTTGACCTGAGTAAGGACACGGACTGTATTGCGCCAGGCACGTCGGCATATCAAGCTCCCGAAATTCTCCTTAACAAGAGAGAACCATCTCGAGCTAGTGATTGGTGGAGCCTGGGGATTATCCTCTATGAGCTCTTGACGGGTGCTCCGCCTTTCTACCACAAAGATGAAGAGGAGCGGCGGTATAGGATCATCAACGTTACCCTCCAGCAGCCCGTTGGCTTGCCATCGAGTACAAACGATATTCTTACCAAATTACTCGATAAAGACCTCACGCGTCGCCTAGGAGCTGACGGCCTCGCGGAGGTGAAAGCGCATCCTTTCTTCCACGGGTTGGATTGGGGTGATTGCATCCAGCGCAAACTTGAAACGCCCTTCAAACCCCACAATGACGCCGTCGTCTTCTGGAGCAAGCCACACACAGACAAGGCAAAGCAATATCCAAAGGGTGAGTTGCGAGAGTTCGATGGAGCAGTATATGAGATACTAGGCACTTCGGATTTTCCCTTGCCGCGTTATATAGGGCCGGCTGCCCCTGACACGAGTTCAGGTCAGGGTAACACGGGCACTTCAAACGAGCAATGGGAGTTGATATGGGTGCCAGATACTGGAGAGTTATACTTCCAAAATCGTTCCTCTGGCCAGAGGGTTCTAGCGAGACGCGACACTGCGAAGCGAGGAGAAATACCTCCGCCAGTCATGTCTGAACATCCCACCCAGCGCCAGCTGGAGGAAGCTCTCGCGGCAGCTTTGCAAACTGGATACAGTCACGACGTCTTCTCTCAGCTCATCAGTTACGACCTGAATCTGAACATCCGAATTAACGACTTCAAACATTCCCCTAGCAGATGGATAACACTACTGGAGTGGGCCGTTGAGCAGGAAAGGCCAGATCTCGTGCATCTATTCCTTGACCATGGCGTCGACGCCGACTTTACTGTTCCCTCTCAAGAAGGCCCCGCCGTCGTAAGAGCCGTGCGACGAAAATTGCATAATCTGGTAGAAGCTCTGTTGCAAAGAACAGCTCACCGAGTCTCGCGAACGAGGGCGCTCGCACTTGCAGTGGAACAGCAAGATATTTCTCTCGCGACGATCCTGCTTTCACACGGGGTGGCCTGCGACTTCAAAGAAGCCGACCGACCTCTGCCCCCCGATCCATACCATTGGGACTATGACTCGAACCTGGACCGAGTATTCGAGCCGGTGGACTTCACCCCGCCGCTTGTCCGGGCAGCTAGGCTGGGTGATCTTGCGTTGGTCACCTTGCTGCTGGAGCATGGCGCCGATCCTAACGTTGCGTACCACGTTCTGGGTGGGTGGAGGGGGACGGAGCAAGATCTTGGTTTCAATGAGATTGCCTTAAGGGATTCGAGAATACCTACCATGTTCTCTTGTGGACGAGCTGTGCAGATCGCGATGGAGATGGGGCATCCGGAACTGGTGAGGGCGCTGCTTGATGCTGGGGCAGATATTGACCTTCCGCAGCCTGCTTGGGCGGTACCGGGGCATGTCTGTCAGCCGGTACCTAGGGCTGCGTATCTGGAAATTGTGAGTGGGCTAAGGGATATTGTGGCTGAAAGACGCAGAGGTATCAATCTAGGGGGGGCAGGAAGCGCGAGACTGCGATCAGGCTGACTTATATATTAATAATCCATCTTGACATTACAAGCCGTTCTATTTCCGAGCCAGCCTGAGCTATATACCATCTCATATATGACTATGGCAGTTCACCCTGCTTCTGCGGAACTGCGCTCAAAGGACACCAACACAAACATAGTAATCCGGCCAAAGACCAGTACAAAGAGTCCCAACATCCGGATTCCAAGTATAAAACTCATCCAGCGTAATCCCGGCCTGCGTAGCAATATCCCAGCATTCATCACCCGAGATCACAAGATAGAAACTATCACACCCACTCACCATGCCCGCCTGTGTTGGTGTAGGTGTGGAAACCCCATTGCCGGTGGTAGTAGCAGTGGTAGAAATGGTAGTAGTGGTGGTGGCATCTGACAATATGCCGACACAAACATAGTAGTCAGGCCAGAGCCCCCCACATGAAGTACCAACAGCTGGGTTCCACGCATAAAAGCCGGCTAGCGATCTACCATGAGCTGCCGAGATATCGAAACACGAATCGTCTGCTACAACAAGGTAGAACTCATTGCAGTTGTCGACCACCCAATTCAGATAGCAAATATAGAGACGAAACATCATATAGCGGCAAGATTTATCCCCAACAGAAGACATACCGGAATATTGCGCGATTGCGCGATCTCAGATGACCATAAGCTCCGCATAAATATTTACTATATCTAAGTTAAACTGCACCCTTAGGGCAAGTGTATCCTAAGCAATATATAGTTTTGATTTTTCCTTCCAGCCTCTAGGGAGATTCTACAGTATATATTATATACTATCAACCAAATCGAGAGATCGCGCCCAGAAACTCCATCTTCTGACATATAGGATGAGCATGAAAGGTATCATGCGATTTGATATATACTAGAGCCTGGATCTTAGGTAAGTTGATTATAGAGCTTCCTGATATACAATCTGAACTGCGCCCCGACAGATTTCGATTTGTAGAGAAGTATATCAATAGAATTATGTAGCATCTGCAGTATCTAAGAAAAGAGAACCTGGTATATACTGTAGTGATCTATTTCTCGTCTATAGTTAAGCAAATGTTCTAAACTTAGTATATAATACATACGACCGCCCCTCCGATGGTAGATGGTAGTGAAGGAGAGGCCCTACTTCCAATATATACAACATACCACCTCTCTCTAGGGGACGGGATCAGCGATCGTTAAGGGTAATTCTCGGGAGGAATTAGAGCTCCTTAGCCACTTGGTGCAGAAGCTCCTCGCGCCACCCCCATCCCAGAGCAAACGTCGCTCCTGGTCCCAAAGCCAACAAAGACGCAGCGAAAGCCGCCCCAGCTCGAGTCCAAGAAAACCGAGCCCCCGCTTGTTTCAGCTCGCGGAAACGCAGTGCAAGCCATACATACGCACTTCCCATGGAGATTAGTTCATCGTACTGCAAAAAGCGTGCGATCCCGTCACTGAAAGACGTAACAGGGGCCAAATGATCCCGCAGACCCGGGACGAAAATACTCCAGAAGGAGACACCTGGTGGAGCTGTGAATCGGCCATAGATAAACGTGAGACCTGAGACGAGAGCAAATGTCCCACAGGCGTAGCGGACGTTTTGCCTTCTCTTTCTCTGCTGTTGCTTTCTGTCTATCTCGTCTTTTGGTGGCGAAGAGGGGGAGAGCCAGCGTCTCGCAAGCGAGAAGGGAAGCTGAAGGAGGGGGATTGTTGCTGGGAAGACTTGCCACATCGCATTATACCATTGGCGTGATTGAAGACTCGGTGCAAAGAAGTTGGCAAATGTGGTGGAGTAATATCCGGCCAACATTGACAGGGCCAGCGACTCGGTGGTGACAGCATCGATCTCCTTGCTGTTGCTGCCAGAAAGTAGACTGTATAGAGGCGCCATCAAATACTCCAGGGTATAATAGAATGGCGCAACCATCCATATCCCCTTTAATTGGAATACCGTGCCCGCTGCCAAGGGGCTTATACATGGTTCCTATGTGTCAGCTCTGGAACTATGGATCGGATTTGCGGTTTATACTTACAGAAGGACGTTGATCCAGGAGTGAGCACCGCGATAGCTCTCCAATAGCCAGATTCCATAAACTGCCCCCAGGTCTGTCATAAATGAAAGCATTTGAACCCGCGAATTCGTATCAGACCCAGTGATTGAGGGCAGAAAGCAGGTAATGAGAGGCCGGAACAACTTGTCCAGGAAGAGATTATGGTATAGGGGCTTGGTCAAACTAAGGACCTCTCCATTACCCGCTGTCCATATTCCTTCCTTAAAGAGTGGATATAAGTGAGGTCGAGTGTTCAAGATTACCGGGAGTGCAGTGGCTCTTCCAACAGCGTAAATCCCGATCAATGGCACCGTCCACAGGGCTCGTTTCCAGATCGCGTCACCACGAGGCGGATGGAAGTTGGTGAATGGCATCGTACACTGCAATGATCTCGGCGGTAGTGGTACACAGTCGAGCTTTGTTGCACCAACGATAGTCTGCGATGCTCCATCGGCTAGGTAGTTGGTGAGGTATGGGAAGAGATGGAGTGCAATGCATTTTTCCTTCCACGTAGCCAATGCCTCGAGTCGAGTGAGCTCGTGGGCTTTTTTGAAAATGTCCTGCAGACGAGCCTGGCGTTTCTTCTGCCACGGCTGCAGGTAGTCATTTAGATCTTTCACTGAAACTCTAGAATCGCCGGAGGCTTCAATCAAGCTAGCCAGACTATTGGCGAGAGAGGCAGCACTTTCAATGGCGCTGTTTCCGCCCTGCCCCATATTTGGAGTCATCTGTCATAAGACGTCAGGAACCTTGCCAAACGAAGGGCTTGCCTGGGTAAGGGAAGCATTACCTTGTGAGCAGAATCTCCAACACAAACCCATCTATCGATGGCCCAATGGTTATATTCAGCCTCTTCCAAAGGCAGGAAAGTCCGGGTTATAGCCCTCTCGTACACTGCAGCGAAAGGGACGGTATCACGGATTGGCTTCTGCAGGTAGGGGGCAACATGCTCGTCAATCAGGCCCTGGTGGAACCGCGGGATTTCTGACGCGGAGTATACTCGATCCATCTTGGTGAAAAAGAACCAGTACACCCGACCCTCTTTACCGATGAGAGTCAGGAACGAAAAGTCCTCGCCAAAGGTTCGGTGTCCGCTCCCGGGGGTCAGGCCTTCGACGGCTGTTGAGATGCCAAACACACAGCTATATTCAGACGTCATCGCTGCACGCCAGATAAGTTGAGAGTTAGGTCAGTCAGTCGATAGCAGGCTTCCGCATAGCAGTATCAAGAAAATTGCAAAACATGCGCAACATACCATTCTTTCTCTCAGTACCTCTCTTTCGAGGCCCCTAGACTCCATGTAGTCCCACATTTGCTGCCTAACAATACTCCGTACCCCATCAGCTCCTACTACCAAATCCCCGTCGAAGACTGAATGATCTGCACAGTGAACCTGGACCCTTCCATGCAGATTCTCGACTTTGATGACCTTTTTGCCCACAAGAATACGATCTTGCTGGTCCGCAAGATGATCATAGAGGACCTTGAGTACGACCTGACGATCAACGAATGCAATAGGATAGCCATGCCTCTTATGTATCAGCTGCGGCGTGTCATTCCGGACAATGAGATTTCCTTCCTGGGTCCAGTAGGATGACTCCTGCATGGGCTCTGTGGTGTCCAAAATGTCATCAAACACGCCCAGTTGATCCAGAATGCGAGCACCGTTGGGTATAATCCCAATCGAGGCACCGACTTGAGGTGCGATCTCATTATGAGCCTCAAGCACCACAAAGTCAATGTTGTTCTTCAGTAGACAGTGGGCCAGAGTCAAGCCTGCGATGGACCCGCCCACAATCACCACGCGGAATTTTGGCTTAGGCTCGCCATAGTAGAACTGATACGATTGTTTCAAGGGTAGGGGGCGGATGAGTTGTGTGCAGCGCTACGAGGGGGAGACCTTTACCATTTAAATAACTACTGATCGACAGCATAGGATAGAATTTGACAATGTAGTACGATGGTAGGATAATTATTATGCACATATAGGGCCATTCTTCTCATTATCAATTAATTGTACACGGATGGAAAGCAGTGAAGATCATTTCCTCAATGGAGCGGACCCGTCTTACCAGGGGTTGAAAATTACAAGAAATCCGAAAATTACATACCAGAAATCCGAATCATCTTCAACACTTTCCGTTTTTAGTCTTCACTTTCACACTTCCACATCCACAGTTTACGTCGTCATGGACCCTCCAGTTTCACGCTATCCATTCGGTGATCGGAAGCGACGGCACCAGAAACCTCGCGTGTTGCAATCATGCACATTGTGCAGAGAGAAAAAGTAAGGCTGTATACATGTATCAACGGAGATCCACAACTAACTTCGTCGATTTATCCAGGCTAAGATGCAACCGCGCTCTGCCTTGTCTAAACTGCCAGAAGCGCAATTCGGGGCAGTTCTGTTGCTATGTGAAAGCATGTCCGGCAGATATCGGCGGGCACCTGAGTCACCCAGAACAAGCACTCATCCAACGGAAGCATGAATCCTCTGCTCCATGGCCTAGTGATAGCAGCAGAGGAACCAGCACACGGGTTGTCAACTCATGCCACTGGCAGACTATCATGAAAGATGCAGTCGGTGTTCGCCAACCTCCGTTCTCCACCCGTCTTGGCAGTACATTGACGATCTTGACAGAATAAGCAGCATATGTCAGGCGAGGAACATATAGAAACAAGGGTACATGCCCCGGTATTGTTGTCGGGGCTCTCACGCAATGTAGACATGAAAGACTTGGTGGCATCATTGCCAACTCGTCAACTCGCAGACAAACTAGTCTCCCTGTGTCTGGAATCTCATGAGCCATCGTTGAGTACGTTCTAACAAGAAATCCATCGGTTACTGCAGCTGACATTCGGTCGAAGTGTTCATACATCCTCCTACATTTCAATGCCAGGTACAGTCTGACCCTATATCAAATGCTCTCGCAACCCCATCTAAGAAGGAAAGTATCGAAAATTCTGGCAGTCTCCCTTGACAGCTAGTCCCGCCTGGCTTGCACTTCTTTATGGCGTCCTATCATGCGGTGCCTGGATTGAACATACCATGAAATCAGTGATGGCCGAGTCAGAATTGCCTGACCTCTTTCATCTTTTGCGGGAAAAGTGCGCCATTTCGTTAGCTAAGTCGGATCTCACCGCTCCTGGGTGCTACAAGGTGGAGGCAGCAATAATGTATATGGGGATCGAGTATCTGGGAAGTAATGACTCGAAAACAGGTATTACTATATTGGCTGGGGTTATTTCGCGCTTGGCCATTATGATGGGATATCATCGAAGTACCCACGTGTGTCATCCTCCACTACGACCTTTTGAGCTGGAGATGCGCCGTAGGAGCTGGTTAGTACTATCGGTTACTGACTCTATCGTAGCGTTGCAAACAGGATTGCCCCGGGTAATTTACCAAGGGCTTGGAGACTTCGCTCGCCCACGCAATCTGCTGGATGAGGATCTGGATCCCGCCATGCCAATCCTACCACCGTCACGACCAGAAATGGAGACACCAAGCCGTATCACGTACATGTTGATGCTGGACGATATGTTTTCTATCGCCAATAAGATCACAGACATCACTTCAAGGGGGACCATCTCACCAGAGAGAACTCTCTATCTAGACGAGGAATTGAAAACCGCAAGAGGCCGTATCCCCGGTTCACTGAGGATGCCTCTTACAACAAAGGCCTCCGAAAGCCAGACTGACAACACGCTCATGCAGCATACTTTGGAGATGATCTATCAGCGTTCTCGCTGCATCTTACATCGCCAGTACCTGGTGTCTCCGCGAATAACGAATGGCTACGAAGCCTTCCGTTGGGCGTGCGTCGACGCTGCCCGATGCATTCTTGAGCATCAATGCAAACTCCAAGACATTCTGCGTCGTCCGTGCAACAGACAGCGGGCCTGGTTTGGAGCATCTCACTCGGTTTCTGACTGCCTGACTGCTGCCATGGTAATATGTCTGGACGTGCTTAATGAATCGAAGACCGCCCAGGCCTTCTCCGAAAGTACGCGGGCGGAGCTCATCCAATTGCTTAATAAAACATATCTGAGTCTGAAAGACACGCCGCGGCGGTCAGTCGAGATTGCAAAGGCAGCCGAGCGAGTTGCTTCCATGTTATATGGGATTGGCCACGCTGTGGCAGGTGAAGATCTGCGCTCTTCCCAGCCTGCTGCAGCAGAGACTAGTGAGCTCTCCAGTTCCCAACTCGCAGAACACATGGCAGCCACAGTGGAGGGGACTTCCTTTCCTTACACAACCTTCCAAGACTTTCTTAACGGTGATAGTCCGCTCGAAATGTTTGACTGGGTAAGTCTTGTGTCACATGTATTCTTCTGCCATCTGGGGCACGTGTGTCGGACGCCCCAGCTTTCGATGTGAGATTACTAATTCTCATAATTAGGATCTTTGGGATTGGGAGATGCAACAATTTAATTGTCCACTTGTTGAGAACGTATGATTAAGGAATACACGGAGAGAATAAATCAAATCAAGAGCAATCCAGACGAACAATCCGAAGGCGAAAAACTTATATTTATGCGACTACTTAGGCCTGGTCAGGGATATTGTCTTCAAGACCTTCGTGACCATGCCCACCCCATAGACCGGCGTTCCTCAATGCTCTCTGATCGCTGACATAGTCTCCGTAGCAAGGGAGTCGTGGATAGTACAGTGGGCTTCCTGATCACGATAACTGATGCTTCCAGGCAGTAGATCAAGGACGGCACCAACATATTCTTTGAAAGATCTGTGATCCTTTTCAAGCTGGTTCAGGCGATGGGAACAAGCGCTGCGTATTATTTGACAACGGATGCCCTAATGTCCGGTCCATTCTAGTCTACTTGATGTACTTTCTGGTTTCCTTAATATGCTTTGCACAGTTCCATTAGTTTTTTCGGCCTGGTTGAGGCAGTACGAGGACCACAAGCTTTCTGTTGAATAGTCGCCTTACATTCAATCATCCACAGGTACTCCTAAAGTTTGACAATTATTACGTATCTCCTGCATTGGTGGATTAACGCGGTGTATTTCTAATACTATACAAAAACTGGAGGGACTAGTCAGCTATTTAGTAACTATATATATAAACTATACCTACGTGATAAGCTTTATAATCTATATGTTGATATAACCGCTACTATGTATATATTAAAGAAAGTCTCGATATATTAGTTTTGTAGTATCTATATTCCGATAGTTATTGATTTCTATAAGAAAAACCCTAGATATCTCTCTGTAGGGAATAAGATTCTTAGCTTAGTATACTGAGGAATTTTCAAGAGCTACTGAGCACAGGATCTGAGATTCTTGAGGCTCCAATTGGTGGTCCCGGTATTAAGTGGGCGGGGAACCGAGCCAACACGTTGTGCCGAGTTACTGTCAGACCTAGTATATACCTTGACTTGATCATTCTGCCGGATACCGATTGTTGTTACTGCGGTAAGATCGTGCCGATCCCTACCGGGCGGTTCGCTAAAGGCGGAGGAGTATTGATGCCCAAAATTGCCGAGAGTGGATACACGTCAGCAGTGGGGTCAGCTGAAATATCCTGGGCTATGATGAAGAAGATACTAGATGCCTTTACTGAACACCTAAAGAATGTTGCCTGGAGCTGTTATGATAGGGCTATATTTGTAAATACCAGGACCCATTAGGGCTCGCACTCTCTATGCTTGGAACGCAGTCTCAGCTCTATCAAGAGCAGAACCTTTGTTCTAGAGGCACTACTATATCTGCATGGCATGGTATGAGTGTGTCGATCGATTGTGGGGAAAATGCGGCGTGGCGTCGTCTCTGGAGCTGAAATAACAAGCTTTAGTGAAATAGTCTGAACCACTGGTGGGGAGTTTTCCAAGTACAGCAAAACCTTGTTATAAGTAACTAATTTAGCAAGCCATTCTAAATCGTTGTATGGGAGGAATACTTATAGTGAAGTTTCTATATAGACCAGCAGAAACAAGGATTTTACGTAGTACATATAGTTGCGAGTATGTATATATATATATCTATTAGTCCTTCTATATAGTAGACAGTATTCTGATAGCAGGATTATTGTCAGTAGAGAAATGTATATATCGTAGTTGTCGATGTTTTATACGATTTAAGGTTTAAAAATTGAAAACTACGAGAAAAATAGTGGGGTATGTGGTGTTTAGAGGGCTTTTACTATAGGAATATCTGGTACAGCTGATGGCATCATATCCTATGGAGCTAGCTGATGTCGCTCTCCACTGAATCCACCTCGCTTAGAATTCGAACATGTCCCGGAAAGTAAATCTATCCGATAGGGTACAAATTATTTAAACGCGCAGATATTCACTCCGCGCCTACCTCTTGTGCATCTCCTCAATCACAAATTTCCTTGTGTGCCCAAAATGGTCAATGTCAAACTGATTGTCTGCGGTTACCACCGGAAATACAGTATCAACCACGTCAAATGGAAGGACCTCCCGACAGTGGCTGAGCGACTGATCGGCTTTCTTGAGGGCCACATAGGCGAATTCAGCCGGGACACCGACTATGACGAAGAATACACCATCGCGTACAGGTCCAATCTGCCAGAAGACACGAATGAGAATGCCATCCTCTACGCATTAGACGAGGTGGTCGACTGCTTCCTGAACCCAGAACTCGGCATTCGAGTGGCCCGCTACCAAGACTCCAGCTACGCTGGGTGCCAGTGGTGGCATATTAAGCAGAATTCGTACATCTCGACACAAATGTTCTTTTCGGCGCTTCAAGGTAAGGAGGCCTACGACCTGCCAGACTTGAAGTCCGAGAGATGTCCAGACTGTGACTGCTCATGGGATGATCCGAATGCCAATAATCGGGATCAGGAGATAAGACTCTTCGAGAACAAAACTAGCTATGAGAAGTCCTGGTATCGGTATAGGGATATTTTAGAAGGGAGAATGGATTATATTGATGGGGAGCTAATCACGCTTGATAATGGTAATCAGGATGGTGATGACGATGGAGGTTATGGTAGTGATGGAAACATCGATCAGGACCATGGTGACATTGAATCGAGAATCAAGAGTATGATTATGGAGGAAGGTGTGGATGACGAAGAGGTATGGTTGACCTTCTCACCTATAAAAGCGAACCCTTCAATCTAACAAATACCCCAGATCGAGGATACTCCTTTCCCTTTTCTCCTTAGATGCAACCAACATTTAATAGGGAAGCTTTTAACCGATATTCAAATGGTACGTGCGTATACGAGTAAAACCGTGATTCCTCCTACAATCTGAAATTATTTTAAAAAAATATATTCTAAATTGTTGATGGATGCATAGGAGTTCGGAGTGGAACTTGATCCGAGGCAACTGATCAAATTTGATACAGGTATAGTAACAACCAACTCGATATACAGGTGCGTTTGCTGTGTGCTAATTAGCCATCTTCCAACAAGTCGAGGACCTGGCTGGATATATTGGACAACTTCCCAACAACACAAACAGTGACTATGAAGACAGTGACAGCGACTAATAGTCCTCTCATTGAACATGCAACAAGCATCTAGTGGGTCATTGGCTATTTGAAAGCATTGGTATATATGTCACGGCGGTTGCCCGAGGCAATGATCACCCCGCCGACGGCTGCCCGATGATCTATATAGATTCTGAGCGCTTGAGGGATTGAACACCTCAAGCGATTGGTTTTGTTAAAGTTTCAATATATTGCTCCAGAGAATCGTGGAGATATCCAAGTTTCCCTATGCCACATGTTTTGCCGTAAGCTTGAGAGCGTACCGCCAGTCGTAGTCAGACCGTACGCCAAAGGGTGCTTATATAAATATTATTCTAACAACACATTAGAAACTGAGAGGAGCAGCTGAGCAAAGCAAGCATAATATTAAAGGTTTGAGCTATATTTATCAGCTGATTGCTATTTGTTATATAATTGTTACACTGTACTCAGCAGCCCTCCAACCTTGTGCAGTATTACAACTGAATTACGTGGATCTGGGCTCTAGTCATAGAACAATTACTTCCTTCTTTTGACTGTTCAGCTTGTAAGACAGTTACTTTTAAGATTAATAGCTACTTCCCTATATAAGGTTATTTTAACTAGTAGTAGTTTATTACAAAGGTAAGATAGCTATTTAAATGAATCTCTCTACTTATAATGTATTCTTCCCTCATGTAGTGACAGTGGCTTTATTCATTGTCATAGGGTTAGAGCCTTTCGACACCTACAAAAAATAGAATCCTTACCAATGTCGTCAATAAGACTGGACCGTTACGGAGTGCAACATAAGAACAGTCGAGAGCATGCGCACTATTAGAGTTTTTCAGTAGACTAAATGATGTTTCAACTGTAAAGCCAGGCAATAATTGGATATGTGCCTAATTGGCACGTAGACCGTCGGATTCAGCAGAAAAAGGGGTCATTCTCTGATTGATACTTACCTAAACCTAGACCAGTAGATCACTTGGATGATCTTGGCTCTTCACCTTGGGCACAAGATTAAGGAGGCCGTCCTACATCGAGTTCTCCCATCGGTAGACCCCATTCGTAGACCGATGAGCCCTGTCCCTCACACTTGTACCTCCCCTGAGTATGATCGGTGGTTCGAGTGACGCGTGATTGCCTTTTTATTAGAGAAAGATATCTACAGAATAACAACTAGCCATGAATCATTCTCACAGACCCTAGTGTTCCAGTTATTTGGCGCGGAACAGCGTGCCGAATGACATCAGTCTCCCACATCTTGTGTTATTCACTCCCATTTCTTCACTCCGGAAGCCTTGCTCACTTGGCTGTCAGCACCTCCACCGACAAATATCGTCTCTTTCAAACTTAGCCATGTCTTTGATCCAGAGAACTATCCGCGCCATACGTGGTCGCTTTTCGCGTATTGATCCATCTAAGAACTTGGATAGTCAACGGACTGAAATGTATAGCATGCTCGCGGACCTCTACAAGGAGCTAGAGGGTCTAAAGGCCGAGGCACTTGAATCGGAAAACTTGGAGGTTTTACCCGTGCATATCCTACCACTCGACCTGAGAAGAACTACAGAGCTGGCAATGCCCCGTTCGCTAGACCCAGGTGCCTACTTCGTCCCTCTGTCCAAAGAGTTCATTCAACAGCATCCGCTGGACACTACGGACCCCGAGACTCAACGGCGACTGAACAACGTCGCCACTATCCTTCGCCCTGGATACAGCAGCAGTACGGTACAGTACCGGCCACTAAGCTCTTATTGTAAAGCCGGGGTTCTGGTCGATCGACTAGTCATGCAGATGTCAAGCCGACGGCTCAACTGCGAAGAGACCATGCCAAGTATGACTTTGATTACCAAATGGAGAGGAAACACGTAAGTGCCAATATGATCTTGTGTCATCCTTTAGAATAGACAGATTAACTTGGGACCAGGGATTTCTATCTTAACCCAGCTTTTGATCGTCACGATTGGGATCATCGAGACGATTATCACTGGATCATCGATTTCTTCTACGCTTGCTCAAGCCATCCTACCTTCCCGCATATCAAGGTTATCATGCACCACAGTGAGGCAAAGGATCCCGAGCTGGTCCTTAAGGCAGAGGTCATGGCCATAGTTGCCACGATGTGGTCCCGCCTTTGCACAGAGACTCTCCTCGATCATCTCATTGTTCCGGTTAGTTTCAGCGTTCCGTTTATCTGAGTCACTGCTGACCGTTTTCATCTCTTCTTCTAGGTAATGGTTTTTAGCTTCGCGGGATGCCGTGTGCGCATCCTCATCGGCATCCATGACGGCCAGAATTTGAGGATCGCGATGTCCGAATTCATTGAATACTCGGAAGGATCCCAGAATCTCTGGGACTTGCTCACTCGCTACTTAGGATGTGGTATCAACAACCAGCTGAGCACTAAGAAGCTGCCGGCGCAATAGCCTTCATGCAGGTCCATCATAGAGACTGAGGGATAGTTGAAGGCAAAGCATGGTGATGGTTTACTGGAAGTTTGTGTCAGGTTTAGGTGGAAATGCATTTTGACTATTTTAGTTTAGATTAATTAAACCAAGAATGTGAATTCTCCAGATTCCAGTTGTAGCACTGCCCTTTACTAAGATCTTGCTCCTAGTATAACAAAGTATTCCTAAAATCCATATTTTTAAGCGGCTAACTGTGTGCTGTATAATGCCCGTGGCAGCTTGTTACAACAGCTCAGTCATTTGACCCTCAGGCCCAGGTATAATCACTGTCACGCCCTTAGCCTGATACTAGTAATCGACAATTGTGTCCCTCCCAGCCGGAGAACTCAACCGTCAATTACCTTCTATACTAACGACCGCCATCACCTGGAGCCCCTTGACCCTGGTCGAAGTCTGCACACCAACCTGTCCCAACCCCTGCAGCCGAACGGGCTAACGCTTTAATCTTCCTGTTGTAGTACCCATGCAACCGTGTTAGTGCACGAGCCATACTCAACCAAGTGCAAAGCGAAGGTGCTGTGGGTTCGTCTTGAGCCGCGTTCAGGGATCTGCGTCTAAAGCCAGTTTTGCCACAGCCTGGTAGTTGGGAAGCAAACGAGGACCTGTTTTAACGAGGATTACGATACTTCAATACCGTTCATAGTCATTGAATATGTTGTAGGTGACAAACTGAGGAGCTCGGTGAATGATTCTGTAGTCCTTGGTGCTCTCGCCTCCTCTACGTATTACTCGCTTTTGCGGGGCCTTAGTAGCTCCCTTTACCTCCCTTACCCACCCACTCACTGACGCACTGCGTATACCCAGCTTTTCTTCTCTCCTCCTGGCGAAATCCTCTGGGCTGCTTAAAAAGGCCCTCGGCAGTCTATCAAAGTTTGGCTCGGAAAGCCGTGTCAAGAAGAAGCAGCACGTCCTGTGTAAGGCGATCTGGAACCCGCCCGTAAACTTCGATCAGCTTGTGCGCAATGCCGAATAGTATAACTTGAAAGACGTGTGATAGGATGCTGCAAATCTTGTCGAAAGTTCCGGGGAACTGGAGCGATCCCTCGCTCTTGTCGAGATAATAGGGCGATAGTGGAGGTAAAGAAAGGCGGTAGATATGACAATCACGATAAGATCCGCATGCAAGAAACCGCGGAGCTTGTGGGTTGGCTAAAGAAGTCATACGCGCCGTGGAATGAGCATTTCAATGGGCAGTAAGTCAAACAACCGCCCCCTAAGCCACTATGTACTCAGCAGCCCCATAGAATTCCTCTGCACGCCGAGCTCAGCAAGAACTTCATTCCCCACAGAGGGGCGTCTAGGGTTTGTTTTATAGATGATCAATAGCTGCTTCCCTATACGAGGTTATTCTAACTAGTAGTCGTTTATTACAGAGGTGAGATAGCTCCCAAAATCCATCCATCACCACCAGCTAATAATGGCAGGTAAAGCGAACTATCGGGCTCTGATGCCTCCGCCTGAGTCGCCTTCCCGCTCCCCTGGTCACTATGACAGTTCACAGCCTGGGATAGGCATTTCCAACGCGTTCAGTGACAGTGTCAAGCTTGAGGTTGCCCGCATGGCTGGTACCTCTTGTCGGAGCTGTGGAACCCCAGACCCTGAATACGACCACGTGGTCTCACACAAAGATGGTCAAGTATATATAATATCTTTACATATTTCCTATATTGGCTAACCAGCCTCAAGGCTTCTTATTGGATCAAAGCTGGCCTCTTTCCATTTTCATTCAAAACAGCGGTTAACTGTATTCCTCTTTGTCCGACCTGTGCTGGGTCCACCTGACCGATCAGTATCGAATATCGCGAAGTACCGTGACCATATCGCCTCCCAAGGCCTAGTGTCAGACGACGCGGTTGGAGGACTGTATCAGGGATACTTTTTTTTGAAAGACTTTTTGCTTCCCACGAGCAGCTCCAACAGTTTTGAGGTCCTTGCTACCCCTAAGGTATGGCACGGGCATGCTATGGCTGCCATTCGAAGAGGGATTGCGATATTAGGAAGCCCCCGTTGTTATGCACTTGACCGGACTACGCTCGATCAGCTCATCACAAAACCAAGCTTCAACCGTATATAGTGGTCGATGGGGGTGGATCCGTTGGCGTTGAGTTGCCGTCCATATGTTTCATCCATTTTTCGGAGAACATTGTCAATATATTCCCCCGCGGCGCTCATGTGTAAAACTTTTGCTATGGCATAATGCAACTTCAACAAATCCACAGCAGGGGGGTCTATACTTCGATCTGGAGTAAGCAAAAGTGTACGCGTAACAGGAAGGTCAAGATTGGTAAAGATTTCTTCAGGATCGACATAGTCGATCTTGTAAGTGTGTCCCCCTAAATGCTCGAAAGCGATTTCAAAATTACCAAACATTGTATGGGCCCTCTCGATCAGTGTGATAGCGTTGCTTGGTTTGTCAATATCACATCCGCTAATGCGGGGAACAACCGATGGATCAAACATATTTAGGAGCTTATGTGCCAACTGTTTACTCTCGGACTAGATAGAAGGTAAGTGAAGGGCCAAAGGGGAACATTCATAATCCTACATACCAGCGTTTGTTCACCCTTGTTGAGCGCCATCAAAGAATGAGGGAAAATATGTGCCACTTCTAAGTCTTCCATTGTGCTTCTTTCAGCGTAAAGACCCGCCCCGTCATCATCTACGAGCCTCTCACCATCCACCTTGGATCTAGCTCGTGCTTCCACTCGACAGAAGTATCTTGTGACAACACATCGATGTCGGTCTCGTTTGAGACAGTTGTCTCTTAATTCTTCGATACGTTGGGGTGTACCGATGCCAGCCTCTTGGGGCAAGAGATGACACGCACTCCCGGGGGTGCTATTAGGTGTCTTTGTAGATAGAGCTTTCACTGAAAGGAATCAGCATCGCCTATATTAGGATAGGTGCAGCGCAGTATACACGGCATGAAGAGGTTATCAATAATAAAGTTAGTGAAATTTACTAAACCATTATAGAGGGCTTCGATGATTTCGGCGGCCCAGGTAGAACGACTATTCAGATAAGAAAGACACGCAGAGAGTTCGGTGAGGTTATAGTTATTATTCGAGGCTCCGCCGAGTTCCTCGCCAATGAAGTAGAAACAAAAACGTAGGAATGTATCTTTGTCAATCACCTGATCTCGAACAAGGCGTGTCAGAAGAATGGGTTTGAGACCAGTATTATTTATATGGTCCCGGTCTTGAAATTGGGTGATTAGGGTGTCGAAAGTGTTCATAGCTCTGGCGTACTCTGCGAGCATTAAGGGTGGGCGTTCGGGGATGATGACCCGGTGCTGGAGAACTGGAAGAGCCATTTTTCAAGACGTAACTTGCTGACTACTCCGTAGTAAGTAATCTCAGCTTTGAGACCCACAGCCATTGAAGAATGAGAAAAGAAATCCTGTCTAACCAACGACTCGACGTGGCTTCGATTCTCAGTTTACAGAGTAGAAAGATGTTCCTGAGTAGTGAAAGTGTAAACGAAGGTAACGGTGAAACTCTTTATCCATTTAACGAAAGATATCAACGATCATCTCCCTAGTTGTAGTGTCTCCACCTCCACAGAAGATCATAAATAACTTTAGGTTGTGTTAAAGTGACTAAGTTGTGTGGGGTGTCTTATGCCAGAGCGGTGTTTACGGAGCACCGCGTGACTAGGAAGGTGTCAATGTCACGTAAGAGACAAAGCGGTCCTAATGTATTACAACAGAATTACGTGGATCTGGGCTAGAGTCATCGAAATGCTTCCTTCCTTCTTTTGGTTCAGCTTGCGAGGCAGTCGCTTTTGAGGTTATTCTAACTAGTAGTCGTTTATTACAGAGGTGAGATAGCTCCCGAAATACATCCATCACCACCAGCTAATAAGGCTCTTAAATTTTATATAGATAGAATTCCTCAGTGTTAATTGTGCAAATACTACAACAAAACATTAAAATCTAAAAATTATCCACGGCCTTCCATGGGAACTCTTGCGACGGATGGATACCTCAAGATCAAATTAGTTAGTATAGAGAGAGTTAGATCTCTTCAAGTAAACAAGAGGATGACTTGACGTTCTATTGAATCTAATCAGTATTCTAGAGTATACCCTAGTTAATTATGTTTGAGCGGACACGAACTTCATGTTCTACTATTTATCAGGGATAGCCCAAGTCAAAGGTTTCCCTCGGGCTCGTATAGCCTGCCTCCCTTAGTCTTAGGCTCGAGAGTTGCGCTCTGTTAATCCACCTTCGGCTCCATTTGAGCCTTTACTTTTGACATATTGGGCTCGTTCTCTTCTTACTAATGATAATGATAGTACATGATAGCTTGGAAATGTCCATATTAAGACAATAAGTGTAGGTGCTGGCTCTCATAACTTGGGATGTCGGAGCGTGGTTGAGGGTTCCGAGAGACAAAGCCCTAACATCAACAGGCCAAGACTCAAGGAGGCAGGCTCTGACTTGAAACCACCCCTTTCTTGCTGATTTGCCTGGATATTGAGTTACCTCCGGATGTAGGTCGGACCGGCACGGCCGCCTAAGCAAGCACGCTGTTTTTCCTCCCTGTCTATCGTCGCCCTTCTTTAAAGGGGTCTGGCCTCCGGAAGTTGTTGTGCAGCTTGATATCCGATAATTCCTTACGTAATACATGGTAACCTGGACCTTGATGTGATACCTACTATCTGTCATGTTATCCTTCCTAAGAGGCCTCAAACGAACGCAGCAGCATCGGCGGTCGGTAGCTAAGATATCTATGCTATGCCGTGGTAAGCGGATTGATGTCCTTAACCAAGTACGTTTCTAATTTGTCTAGGTAAATTAATCAGCCGCGAGAAGCTCTTCGCATATACCAATGGCTATTTTCTTGTTAACGAGTAATGGCAACTTGGTCGCCGCTACCTAAAATTCGATATAGATGTCCTTTGTAATGTGGCTGCTGCCGCCGGTGGGAATCTCTCTTAGATTAGAACGGTGGAAAAACTAGAGGGAGGTTTTAGTAACGCTCTTCTAATGATAAAGGAAAATGGAGAGAAAGTAATTGTAAAATTGCCTTGTTGTATTGCTGGGCCAGCCTCTCTTATAACAGCGTCCGAAGTGGGTATTCTCGAATATGGTATGTATTCCGGGTCACGGATTTTTAGAGTGCTTATATATAATGTCACATTACTAGTAAGGAAGTATACAAGTATTCCTGTTCCACGTGTATTTGCCTGGTCTTTGCACAATTCAAATTCTGTGGGTGCTGAATATATTATTATAGAGAAGGCTGTAAGAGTTCCGCTGTTCGAGTAATAAGAAAAGATAACAGAAATCAAGAAACTTAACTTAATAAAAAGTTTAACCAAGCTCGAGGCTCAACTTTCAGCTATTTATTTTCCTGTCTATAGTGGACTATATCGTCGAGTAGATACAAACCACTTGCGATGCCAAGTATTTGATGAGAATATAGATTTGTCCAGGTTGTTTTGCATTGGTCCGTCGTGCGGTCGTTTCTCCAGTATTGGGCATTCCCGAGACGTAGAATTTGACCAAGGACCTTATGAGTATTCCTAAGCTTTGTTTATATATTCATACTAAGGGGTCTTAGGGAGTACATTATCTAATTATAGGATATTAATTGCGAAACGGGAACTGTGACGGATTTTGAGCGGTTACTTGAATAATAGACTAGTATTAAATAAGGGAAGTATTAAAAACTAAGTCTAGCTTCTTGAAATTATAATAAATTTTATGCGGATAATGGAGTCGCATTCGATACTAGCCTAGTTTGCATAGCCTACACTATGGCATACCAATCTCTATATAAAAAATATTTTCATTGCGCCTGATGATAATATAATTATATTATTAATTGATTTTCAGTCTATCTCAGTCCTTTTTTTATTTTTTCAAGCTCAGTGGCCGATCTTTTTAAACCCTTTATAAAGTTACGTTAAGGGACTTGTATATCTAAAACTTCCAGACAACTTTAGTGAACTTGATAACGATGATAAAGTGATTGCTTTACAGGAGTAGATATAGTCTAAATTAGCGAAGGTATATGAAGTTGCGACACTCCTTGAAAATAAATGTATACATAACGCTATGGAGACTATATCTCGTGTTTTTCGAGAGATTTTTATCCGTTGTGGTGAAGTATCCGAAGCTGGTGCTGTTCTACTCCGAGAATGTTTTATAGAAATCTATTGGAACTGGTCGGGTCTAGGTTTTACCGGAGAGTGCCCTTATTCATTCAGTAATAATGAGATCAACGCGCATGAACGCGAATTTACGGAATATCAAGCCTGGAACGAGGCCCAGCAACTCGCCCTGGAATGCCTGGATACTGATGCGGAGGGTTGGATCGCTCCACAGTTAGATATCGCAGAAAAGCGAAGGTAAAACAGGGAGTTACTTGCTATGTACATCGAACGAATAGCTGGAGAAAAGTCCGCTAGCGAAGCAAGAGCACTGTGGCTATTCCCAGATGATCAATAGCGGGAAACGCAACCTGGATGTATCTTGGTTTATGGTAGATAGAATTCCAAAATACAATAGCAAAGTGGATATATATAGTGTTTTACAGGTGCTTGATTATGTCGCACAAGCACGGATTGGGTATTCAGAAAACTACGCGATAT